>NC_033623.1:11642923-11647521 GCF_001540865.1 Ananas comosus | reverse complement strand
AAAAAAAAAAAATCCCCACATCTCCTCACTATGTTGGATAAAATTTAATTATTATATTAATCACAAAAAAAAAAATTTAACTTTGTGAAATAATCATTGTTCTCCGCCTTAAATTATTAGAAAACGATATCCTTAATTAATATTGAAAAAACTTTAAATATTACCCTTATAGTTTTATACTTTCTTACTTTAGTAACATATGGTTTAAAGTGTATCATGTTCGTGCCCTATTATTTTATTTTTCTCTTTTTATTATTCTCTATATTAATTTTTTTTTTATTAAATCAGTGACAGAATTAAAATTAAAGGGTACTAAAAGAAATATTCAATAAACTATAGATAGAGTAGAAGTTGACGAAAAGAAATAAAATAAAATTACAGAATACTAAATTGATACATTTTAAATTATAAAATACTAAAATGATAAAGTGCGAAATCACAGAAATGGTATTTGAAATTTACCTTTTAATATTTACATTCAAAAAATCCTCCCCAGATTCTACTGCATCTCCTTCTCCACCATCTCTTAAACTAATTAATTAGTTAATTACTAAACTACATTAATTATTTAATCTAATCAGGGTTTTTTTAACTTTNAAGTTAAGTGAGAGAAAGAGAGAGAAAGAGAGGGGAAAAGGAGAGATGGATGAAGGACAATTAGAGCTTTTCCATGAAAATAATCACAAAAAAAATATCATAGATTTCACTTTAGTTTTCGAGCTCTCAGAGCAATTTTGGATGAAAGAATATTACTGATATATCGATATTTTTATTCAAATTTACGAACCAATAAATTCATTCTTACTGAAACATAGTATTTTTTCTCCCGAAAGAATAAAATAAATCACAACTAAATATTTGGAATGTGAACGTTTTTTTTTAGAGAGAAGGATAGCATGCTACCTACTTTTTTAATTTTATTTTTAAAAGTAAATTTAGCTGAAAATGTGAAGCAATTGAGTTTCGAATTATCTGGAATCTCGAGTATCAATTATCAAATTTTTTGTTACTTGTGCTAGGAACGATCAGTGAAATATTAGTTATTAAACTTAATAAAAGTTTAAGAACTTGAGTAAATTTTACCTAAAATTTAAAAAGTATATTAGAGTTGATGAGAGAGAGAGAGAGGTGATGGGATGAGCGAGGGGGGGACTCTATTATTACTTGGGCTGATCCGGTGGAGCTCCGGGGCCGTGGGTCCCACCGTAATAACTCAGTCCGCATCCTCTACCCCCACCATTTATAGTTGTGAACACAAACAAACAATCCAAAAAAAAAAAAAAAAGTCTATCCGCAGTGAAAGCTAAAAAGTCAAGCCAGTATCTTTACTTCTTTCTTCTTTGGAAAGCTTTCANGTTTAAAGTGTATCATGTTCGTGCCCTATTATTTTATTTTTCTCTTTTTATTATTCTCTATATTAATTTTTTTTTTATTAAATCAGTGACAGAATTAAAATTAAAGGGTACTAAAAGAAATATTCAATAAACTATAGATAGAGTAGAAGTTGACGAAAAGAAATAAAATAAAATTACAGAATACTAAATTGATACATTTTAAATTATAAAATACTAAAATGATAAAGTGCGAAATCACAGAAATGGTATTTGAAATTTACCTTTTAATATTTACATTCAAAAAATCCTCCCCAGATTCTACTGCATCTCCTTCTCCACCATCTCTTAAACTAATTAATTAGTTAATTACTAAACTACATTAATTATTTAATCTAATCAGGGTTTTTTTAACTTTTTGTTTTTTAACTCCCTCATCATTCGAGGCGACCTCAATCATTATCGTCTCGGGAGATCATGCAGGTGTGAAATTTTGGAATCGTGCGCCACCTGGCAAATTAGATTCCTTCCCCGGCCCAATCTTTCATTAACTGTTAATTAGCTAAGAAATGGTTTAACTAATGACGAAAAATAACCAAGATTAATTAATCTTTTGTTTCAATTAATTAACTCATCTTCTTCAGTTTTCTATTGGGAAAAAGAAATGTATGGAGATCCACTGCACTTTAGAGAAGTTTGAATTTATCCTCTCAAATTTTACTATTTTGATTTATACCTTCTATTTATCAATTTATTTTCATTACATGCTCTTTTTTTTTTTAATTAAAAAAAATTAGAAACTTTTGTTGTGTCTTAACAGTTGATGAGTGCATGAAGTCTATGTAAAATAAAACGATCGCGTTGCTGCTGCGGATTAAAAGAATAGACTCAACTTTGACTTTCCTTTGTATTGCTGTTGCCGTCTTTGCGGGACTAAGGGGTCGTTTGGTTCTACGTAATTATAAATGCAGCATAATTAGAGATGCATGAGGTTGAACATGTATCAATTATATTTATATATTTTTTATTTGATTGGATGTAGTAGAAAGTGTTGTATGTATCACTACTTTATTTAGTTTTATGCAGTTGAGAAATGCATTTACGAATTATTATTATTTTATATATGAGATGGTGAGATTACCTCTGTGGATGAAAGATAAAAAATTATTTAAAAAATTATTAGAGAGGTATAATTAGCTATATTGAAAATCACTATGTTCAAATAGTGTAGTTAAAATTGCAGCTAATTTGGACATAATTTTAATTGATATAGATGAGCGTGAGCCTCTTCCTGCAGTTACAGTTACGGCACCTGAATTCAAGTGCATCAAAATAAATGTTGGATTTTGATATGCAATCAGTTACAACTATAGTGCAGTTATAACTATGTTGAACCAAAAGGACCCCTAAATCTCACTCTTCTCTTTCTCTAGCGATTGTTTTTTTTAGAGAAAGGTAGTATATTATCTTCTTCATTTATTTCTTATTAGAAATAAACTTAGCAAGAAATATAAATGAACTAAGATTCGAACTTGAGATCTCGGATACCAACAATCAATCCTTTTGCCACTTGCGCTAGACAGTCGGTATCTCTAGAGATTTTCATATAATAGAGTAGTCTAATTAAGATAAATTAATATAACAGTAAATATAGTTAAACTGGTAAAAATTGAGCAGGTAATTTCAAGCGCAGTCGTAATAGAGGTTGCGGAGTTTCTCCAACACATCTTTAGCTTTTTCTTCTTTTGTCTTCTTTTGAGGATTAATAATTGGGGATTAATAAATGGAAAATAACTTGGTGGTTGGTATCCGAAATTCAAATTTAAATTTTAGTTGATTCACATTTTTAGCTAAGTTTATTTATAAATAAAATAAGCGAAGTGAGTATCATACTACCTATCTCTCAAAACAAAAAAATAATTGCTAACATGGGCCGGTTGTGGGGTTTATGAAGAGTGGGTTTGGGTGGCGGTTGAGGGTTTCCGTGGGATCCGCGATAATCGCCCGGCACGTTTCGCACCTCTCCCCACCCCCCTCTCTCTCTCTCTCTACACGCTGGGGCCCACCCCTACAGCTGTGGTAAATTGTAATGTGTTTAATTTTCTCCACCTTTTACTCTTTTACTTTTTACTTTTATTTTTTTATTTATTCCACAATTATTTTTATTTATCTAGAGATGCTATTTATGCTCTCATTCAGCAATTCTCGATTATTACCAAATAACTTATTCTAACATTCAAACAGATCGAAATACTCGGTATGAAATTAAACCATTAGATATAAAACGGTCTTCAACATCACATTTTTTGGGTGTAGACTTTAGTTTGCCCCTCTATTATCTTCTTGTTCAAACCACTATACTTATCTATTCTAGAATTTTTTTTTTATTTTATTAAAAAAAATTCACTATCAAACAGAATAGTAAAGTAAAATTCTTTGAAAACCAAAAATTTCTATGTGATAATAGATTCTTACAGTAAAATAAAAATAAAAGTACAATACAGTTTTATGTGATGATGAGTGAAAATGCGCTAAATCAGAATAAAGTAAAATAAATTTTTTTCTATTTTTTTTTCTAAAAAAGGTTAATTTGATATAAACAAAAAAAAGGAAACAATGTGGTCTCAAACATTATTTTCGCCCCACTACTAATCATCAACTGGGATTGTTTACTATGGCCCACATCAAAGCAAGTAGGAACATCAGGTACCGTTCAATTCGGAGAGTTAGCTGGAGATAGAAGCCCCAAAGCCAAGTAGCCAACATGCATGATATTTCTAATTAATTAGTTAATTAATTAGTTAATTAATTTCCACCATTTATCCTATCCTCTATTTTTACCATGCGAGTTGGATATTTTTGTATAATAATATTGATTAAAACCAGGGGTTAGGACTCATAATGGAATGGGATAACCCTCGCCCGAGATATTCCGCTAATGACATTGACGGTGCCAGTTGTGTTTGTGGGTACTGTGTATGTGCTCGATCTCCTCTAATTACTGTGGGGTGTTTTTTTTGGGGAAAAATTTATGAATACCCCCTTAACTATGGAAAATTTTGAAACAGATCCTCTTCAACTATTTGAGATTTTACATTTAATTAAGTTAACAATTTTATCAAATTTAATGGCTCTATTAGTTATTAATTGTTAATTAGCCATCTAATTTAGTTACTAAGAGGTGATAAAAAAATATTAAATGCAGTGAATTCACTGGTAAATTTAATACGATGTCCAATTTAGTAAGCTAAAACAACTTAATTCATA
>NC_033623.1:11630575-11642898 GCF_001540865.1 Ananas comosus | reverse complement strand
TACATGATGCATCAATTTATTAAATTAATGGCATTTACGAAAATTCTCCCTTTTACACAGGGATGGGTTTATGAAACTGGGCATAAATGTAATAAATATCTCCTAGTAATTAAAATAATAGTAAGGAGGAAGGTGAAAGGAAGGTATATATATATATATACGATATAAAATTATGAGTAGGGTCAGTACATGCGAAAGGTTGGTGAGAGAGTGTTAAAATTAAATGTTATTTTGAGTTGGTACTTAATTACAAGTAAACACGGATGGGGCAGAGGTTCGTAATGCACTTGAGAACTTGAGATGCTCACCAACCTCATCTTTGTTTACATGTGACCGTAAACGAATCTGGAAATATAATTGATAAGTCAGCTTATTACTAATTTAGTTTGTTGGCATTGATGCGCAACTTAACTGTCGAGTTGGCAAGTATTTTTGCAAGAATGATACTATAAATTCTTTCGACAGTCCGTAGGATCCCCTGTTATATAATTTGTACAAATTTCTTTATAATATGGTTTTCACAATCCAAATTCTATTTTTGTATATTATTCTTTGCGCGACATTATACATTATAGGGAGTTTCGATTCAGTCCAAGATCCACGCAAGTCTAAATATGTGAAATATCTATTAAAACTCATTGAATCTAAATGCTTAAGTCTACAGACATTGCACTCATATCGAATTATATGACACAAAAAATAACTTTCTGTGATAGTGTAAGCTTTCAAAAATAAATAGTATCATAACAAAAATTCTGAATTCCAATCTCGTCGAATCCTTGATATAGAATACGAAAGCATCGATCGTTCTCTGACAGCTTAATCTATTGAAGATAAACGATTGTTTCACGGTGCCCTGCACATTACAGGTACACATAGCATGCATTGACTTATTTATATGCTAAATACTCCTCATTCCCCAAACCCCTTGAGCTTTAAGGTTGTTGTTATATCTTTCCAGGTTGGGAAGAAGAGCTGCTTTTGAGGAAGACGTTAGCCCTGCTTTCTGCCCCTTTCTGGCCCTTCTGGCGTGCAGTCTGATCTATGGAAGGGTGTGGGGGACACACACACACACACACACACACACACACACACACACACACACAGAAAGAAGAGAGGGAGAGAAAGAAGAGAGATCTTGAGAGAGAGAGAGAGTGGGATAAATAAATACATAAAAATTACAAAATACGATCAATAGCCAAGTGCTTCAGTGACGGGGAGAGCCCACGAGCCATGCTCTTAATTATTATTATTATTATTATTATTATTTGTTTTCCTCTTTTACCCTTCCTAGTCTTTTGGCTTTCACCCTCTTGTCGCCCCCTAGTTAAGTAGGTTGCAACTTTTTTCTTTTCTTTGTTGATTATTTTTTATCCATATACTATACCCTTTTTCCCTAGATTCCCGCTCATACACAGGAGAATCCTTGTGGTAATGTTCTATTACCATTTTGAGCATTTTGAATTGACTATCTCAGTTTATTTATATGCTTCAGCTTCAGAAAATTAATATTAAAAATTTGATGTTTTCATACATAAACAAGATGAACTCTCTTTTGGCAAGGGGGCGTTTTCTGTGTTCGTTATTGTGACACCCCAATAATCTCACATCGAATGAGAATGGAGTTGTCATTGAATTTATAAGAGACTTAGACACTAGTAATAATAACTGGGCTTAAGCATTTTGGGCCGGTGGTTGGGCCCAATGAGTTATTATTGCTAGTGGGCTGGGTCGTTACATTTGGTATTAGAGCCGGTTCACCAGCTAGACATGTGTGGCGAGTCTCGGCTGAGCCAGGGTCTGGATGACGAGCTAGCGAGACGAGTCTCACATCGCCTGGTGATCTTGATCTTGGGCTGTGTGTGTGTGATTGGACTGACGAGGACGTCAGGGCCTTAACGGGGGGAGTTTGTGACACCCCAATCCCCACATCGGATGGAAATGGGGTTGTTATTGGGTTTATAAGAAACTTAAACACTAGTAATAATAACTGGGCTTAAGCATTTTGGGCCGATGGTTGGGCCCAACGAGTTATTATTGCTAGTGGGCTAGGTAGTTACAGTTATGACAAAAATTAATTTTGAATCGTTTTATATCAGATCAATTTTTTGGATAACACAATTGTATATCGAAATTAATCCAGCCCTTCACTTCTTAAAAACTCTCCTTATTAATTCAGTAGTGTGTTTTTAGAATATAACGTGCTAGTTATTGTATTAATTTCATTGTTTGGTCTACTTTTTATTATTTTCTCTTTTTTTTTTTTTTGAAAGGATTTGCTCTATTTTCTTCTTGCTCATAGGTAAAAGGTGTCACACTATCATTATGGTCGTTCATTGAAAAATTGAATGTCCCTTAATTTGTTTGCGTAGGCGGGTCCGTTTAAATCTTTCTATGGAACAACTTTTACGAGGCATTAATTGCATGCATATATATATTTCTCCAAAGTTTCTAAATTACTTTCTTAAAATTCATATTAACTTAAAGCTTCTTAGTGTATGAGAGATTGTGGATTCGACCTGTTGTGAGAAAATTTTAAATTTAGAGTTCTATCCGCCAACTTCTTAACTAATAAATCACTATAAATATTACCGACCGTCCCTAGAGTAAGTGGCAAAAGTCTTGATGGTTGGTACTCGAGACACAAGTTCGAATTCTAGTCGATTTACATTTCCAGCTAAGTTTATTTCTAAATGAAATAAATGGAGCGGGTAGCATGCTACCTATTTCTCAAAAAATAAATAAATAAATTTTATTTCTAAATGAAATAAATGAAGCGGGTAGCATGCTACATATCTCTCAAAAAAAAAATAAATAAATAACTATAAATATTTGAAGGGGTTTTAAATTTTTAATGTGGGGATTTGCACTATACTTTTTTTTTTGTAGGAAAATGCAATATGTACACGAATATGTAAATGTAAAATTCTTCATTTTAAGGTTTGTAAATATCTAAATATATTTTTAAGTTAAGTAAAGAAAAAATATTGGCCTCAGAATGTGGACGTAGCATCGCACTTTTTCTTATCCATCAAAAAATTTTGCTCGAATGTTGTTTTCTCGCTAAGTCCACTAAATTTTGCACGATTTAAAATTTTCATAACCAAGTTAATTTCTCAAGCATTATTATTCTAGAATTAAATTCTAATATCATAAGAATATTTATTTGGTTCGTATCTAGAATATTTAGTATTATATTATGTTTGTGTTTGACTCGACATAAAAAATAAGTAGATTATATTAATAAGTTTATTATTTTACACCAAAAAGCATCGTAATTATTATTAAATTTAAAAGTAACCCTTTAATCTATTAAAATCAAACCACATAATGTGGAGAAAGGAAACTACTACGAAAGTGAATGAGTTTTGAATTCCTACGCTTTGTAGAATTAAAATATATAAAAATTCTAGATTACTATCATTTTTGCGACGAACCAAATAAGAAAATTGTAGTGTTCCAAAAAAATAAAATATTATTTTTCAGGAAAAGTTACAGACCTTGAATTGATCGTCACTTCAGAAAAGTGTCAAGACGAGTCGGATTTAATTTGGATGCGAAATTGACGCCACTAATTAACTCCGAAACCCAATTAATTTCAGCATTGGTGCAGTAGTTGTTTTTTTTACTGTTTACAAATAATTCTATCGCTCTGTGTACATAGAATTTTCTGTCTATACAGCGAATCTATTGGCGAATTGACATGGAGCTGGAATCCACGGCATGATAAAAATTCTCAATTTTAAGATTTAAGTTCTGAGAAACTTTTGAGAAATACCATGAACGATTCGTACCATAATTTCAAGCCGAACATGAGCTGAAAAATTCAGCTCGTGTTCGGCTCGTTTACTAAACGAGCGGTTCGATCTCGAACTCATTTCGAGACGAACATGAGCTAGCACGCGAACGACAAACTGAATTGCCACCCCTAACCACGACATGATAAAAATTCTCAGTTTTAAGATTTAAGTTCTGAGGAACTTTTGAGAAATACCGTGAACGAAACACTACCATAATTTCCAATTTAATTTCCAATTTCGAAGTGAGTTGGGGACAAAGTTGTCATTTTGGTAAATGTGGGGGGCATTTTCGTGAAAGGGCCCCCCCCAAAAAATAAAAAGAAAAAAAAGAAGAGAGAGAGAGAGATCTGGACAAACCGTAAAAGAAACTGAGCGGGAGCATGTGCGGGGGACGTCGCAGTTCACGAGGGGCGGCAAATGTAGGGAATACTTGGTGCGGAGGAATCGAACTTGCAAGATCCAAAAAATAAAAGAAAATTTTCAAATACCACCCCTATAATTTTATATTTTTTTATTTTAATATTTTATGATTAAAAGTGTATCAATTTACTATCCCATAGTTTCGCACTTTTTCACTTTAGTACTCTGTGGTTTAAAGTGCATCAATTTAGTACCCTGTGATTTCATTTTTTTCTTCTCATCGGCTCCTCTATTAATATTTCGTTAAATTATATACAAAATACTTCAGATAGCCTATCTAGATTTATTGAATATTTACTTTAATATTCTTTAGTTTTAATTTTATCATTGATTTTTTTTTCCTCCGTTAATATTTCGTTAAATTATATACAAAAATCTTCAGATACCCTTACCTAGGTTTATCGAATATTCACTTTAGTATCCTTTAATTTTAACTTTGTTACTGATTTAATAAAAAAAAAATAGTAAAATGGATAATAAAAATAGAAAAATAAAACCACAGGGTGCTAATTTGATACATTTTAAATCACAAGGTAATAAAGTCAGAAAGAGCGTAGTCACAGGGACTAACTTGATACACTTTAAATCACGGGATACTAAAGTGAGAAAGTATGAAACCACAGGGAGGGTATTTAAAGTTTACTCAAAAATAAATTTATAAAAATAAAAAAAATTTAATTTTAGTGCCTAAAATTGTAATTTGTTTAATTTAATTTATTTGATGGATGTATTCAAAATTTAAGTCAAAGGATTATAAATTGGCTCAAATAAAATAAAATAAATTTTTTTTAAAAGTAGACAGTCAAATCAAAATGAATAATAATTAAGATATAAGTTCTGTACACTTTTATTTAAAAATAGTTAATTTTATACAGCTTCTGTAAATATATCGAATAGCAAATAAATTCCTACAAAATTTAACTTGTCATATTCATCGCTATAAAAGTCCACTGATATTCATAGCTGCCTCTCTGATTTGTTATTGTTAGAATACTGTTTAACAAAAGATAAATAAATTGTTATTTTTGCTATTATAGATATGTCTCTCCAAAAATCCTAAGTGTTAGAATTATATAGAAATGCCCTCTCAAAAATTTTTAATGATTATCTTCTCACTTTCTACTATCATGAATAATATAAAATGAATAAAAAAATCAATTTACTTATTTACGTACTAATAAGAGTTAAGTATTTTACTTGTAATTAACTATATTTTTGTAATGAATCGTAATAGCGGGAGTATATTTAAAAAAATAAGACTTTTATAAAAAAAAATAAAAAATTAAAATTTATAGAAATATATTTGTTATTCAATATGTTTATAGAAAATTGTTCGTAATTAATCCTAAAAAAAATAAAAAAAAATCTCTGGACGCTCCACCTACCGTACAAAAACCGTGCCCCTCTCTCTCGCACCGGATCCAACAACAACAACAACACTATAGATCACCATTCCCATGTGGATTCCCTTTTACTTTTATTTTTATTTTTATTTTTATTTTGGGGGGTTGTTATTGTAATCTGCGTTTGGTTTCAGAGGAGCTGAGACTTCTCACTTCTACAGTTTCATACGGCATCGTCACAAATTGAGTACTTGTTATTTTTGGCAATTATTTGATTGATTTGTTAAAAAAAAATTGAGTATTAATATTAAATTTTGATTTTATAAGTAAAAGAAATTTTATCTCTGATTGTATGTCTCAGCAGATAGTTTTTCTACATCATCACAATGAGGTATAATCTTATATCTCTCCATTCTAGAATTGATTTTTTTTTAATTTTAGTGTAAAAAATTATAAAAAAAAAGTTGACAAGAATAGTTTATGGAACTTGATCATTAACAGAACTCCAGGGAGTAATATTTAGACCCTGTTTAATATTAGGATTTTTTTTATATATTTTTATGTATAACTAAATAGTCATTAATTCAGGTATGTACAATGCATTTATATTTACATACTCCATGTTCATCATGTAAGATTTACATTTAAAAAATAAAAGTAAACAATAATATTAAACAGGGTCTAAAATTTAGGCTAATTTATAGAATTCTAAACCACACTCTATACCACTATTATTTCTTGTAGTAATTCTATGGGGACCTCAGAGTGTAACTAGTTTATTATTATTTATATCTGATATTGTTTTCATGTGTTGGGTGTAAAATTTAATTAATTAGAGTAATGCTTCTATACTTTTTTTTTTTTGGTTACCGTTCATTCACGCGTATTTAACGGCTCAGATTTAGTTTTTTTAAAATTGTGACCTGCAATAGCAGGTCGCTTTGGAAGAGGTATCAGTTACCAGGTACCTCAAAAAAGGATATTTTTGTCTTTTAATACATAGGCAATTTAGTCATTTTACATCTACTATATTTTCAAAATTTTTATTTTTTCTTTGTTTTTTTTTTTCTCTCTCTATCTTTCCTTTCATAATTTGGCATTTCATATAAGGAAAATTTCAAATGATTTGACAATATGATCATTGAATTTAAACTTTAAATAGTAATATAAAATTTCTCTAATTTAAATTTCACTTTTAAATTTAAAATTTAATATTATATTCAAATTTATATTTTAAAAATTTAAGTTTCATATAAATACTTTGAAATATGGTAAACAGAAATAATTGTTTGAATTCTAGTCTTCTGGTTTAGGTTTGGTTTTGGGTTTCGAAAAATTGGTCAGTTTTGAATTTGGATATGGATTTTTGAAATCCGTCGAGTTCGGAAATAAGTTTTGTGATTGTTAGTCAGATTCGAATTCAAATTCCTAACTATTTTTTTTCTCACCAATAATTCTAATCTTTTTAATTTATATGTTTAAAATTATATTTAAAATATTTATTAGCTCTAACAGTTAAATTATCATTCTGTTTAAAATATTTATTATCTTTACCGGTTCCAAATTGTTCTTAATGTTATTCGGTTCAATAGGTTAAAATCAGATTCTTGATAGAATAGGTCAAAGTCTGATCAGTCAAATCAATCGGTTCAATCTAGTTTTTAAATCATTGAATTTAAAATTTAAATAGTAATATGAAATTCCTCTAGAGAAATCTAGTTGTAGAAATCTTACTCTCTAAGTTTTTTATGCATTACGTTTTAAACTGGTGCGAATAAACTGTATTTTAAATCTTGGTAGAAATTTAGTTTTTAAATAGTAATATGAAATTCCTCTAATTTAAATTTCACTTTTAAATTTTAAGTATTTAATTTTTAAAATTTAAATTCATCGTATTTAGAAATAAAACTATTTCTAAAATTTCTATAATTTAAATTAATGCATAATTTGAGAAACACTAAAACATTTAAAGTAGATTCCTAAATTAATGCCTAATAATTGCATAAATTTGGTTAATCAATTAATTTCCTAAATTAGTGCTAATTAATGCATAAATTTAGGACATCAATTAAAAGTTTCTTTAAATATTGTATTATTTAATTACCAAACTAACCTTGAATAAAATAATCCTTTTACCTGCTAAATATTAAAGTTACATTTTTACCCTCTATTAATCAACGGTTAAGATCTTTTTATTTATTTTTTTTTAAAGTACCGAATCATTTCTCAATTAATTAATATATTTGGGTCAAAAAGTAATACTATTTGTACGTCTTAAAAAATATATGTATAAATTTTATACCTTTTCATCTAAACGGTAATATTTTATAATTCTCTTCTAAACTTTTTCTTACTATTATTTTTAAAAAAAAAAATTAAACTTTAGAATTGGAATGTAAAATGTAAGTTCCAAAAGTGCCCAATTTTATATACCAAGGGATACAACTAGCATTTTTTTTAGGCCAAATTTCATGTTCCATTGAACCTTTCGTTAAATGTCAAATCAAACAAGGCGGACAAGTCGAAATCAATTTGACTATAGGCCAAATTCAACTAATGGGGAGAAGAATTCAACTAATGGGGAGAAGAGTTTCAAATCATTCAAAATGTGGATCTCTCTCTCTCTCTCTCTCTCTCTCTCTCGCCCGCGCGCACACAAACGCACAGTATTTATTTAAATCGAATCTTTCAAAATTAAAATTTTACTTGGCCAAATTGCATAAAAAATTTACAAATTTTGAACTTTTATAAAACTGACCGTCCTTTTCGATTTTACAAATTCGGACCGAATTTTTTCAGAAAACTCACCAAAATACCTTTATCTCTTCTTCTCTATTTTTTTTTTCTCTCGTTCTTTTTGTTTTCCCTCTTCAAAAAGAGAGGTTGAGACGAAGGCGGCCCACCCCGCCTCTACCCCCACACCCTCGCATGCGTCCGTGCACCACTCGCCTTCCTCGCTTCCGACCCCACCAAGACTGCGCTCGTCGCTACCTTTTGGGACTCCCCTCCTCGTGTCCACACCATGCACCCTCGCCCGCGCCCGCTCACCCCCTGCCTTCCTTATCTCCAATCCCATCGAGGCTGCGCCACGATCCTTTTTTTTTTCCCTCTCCAAACCTCCTCCACCGCTTTCGTGACCCACCTCCACCTCCACTACAGCAGATTTTTCACTCACGAAACCTACTTCTGGAAACCCGCTGTCCTCACCACTGCCGCCAACGCAGTAAATAAAGCACTTCTCGACGTCAAGAAGCTTGCTGGCGAGGGAGAGGGCACGCGACCTACCACGCTCATCCGGGGTTGGCGACGAGCGAGGTGGAGACGGAGGAAAGCGCGACGACGTCGGAGAAAAGGGCGGGAAGGCAGCGAGTGCGGCCTCGGCGAGGTTGGAGGCGAGGAAAGAGGGGAGTGCATTGGAGCATTTTTGGTCAAGCACTTTTGTTTGTTTAAAACAAAAAAAAATTATGTAAAAATAAAAAACTACAAAATAAGGAAGAAGAACTAGAGAGAGAAAAAAGAAAATAGAAAATGAAATTACACTGTTAATATAAAGTTACACTATTATTAAAAAACATTATACTATTATAGACATATGTTGTACTCTTTGATATGTAAATTGCACACTCTAAAATAAAAATTACACTCTTTAAACGAAAGTTGCACTCTTTTGAAAATAGTTACACTATTTTTTCTCCCAAAGAATACCCTTTAAGAAAAAAGTTACACTCTTTAAACGAAAATTGTACTCTTTGAAAAATAGTTATATTATTTCTCCTCCCAAAGAGCACCCTTTAAAATAAAAATTGCACTCTTTAAATAAAAGTTATACTCTTTGAGAGACAGTTACACAGTTTTTTTCCCAAAAAGTGTAATTTTTATTTAAAAAGCATAACTTTTATCTTAAAAAGTGTAGTTTATATCTCAAAGAATGCAACTTACGTCTAAAATAGTGCAACGTTCTTCCAAAATAGTTTAACTTTATTTTAACAGTGCAATTTCGTCTTCTTCTCACTTCTTCTCTAATTAATTCTTCTTCCTTATTTTCTAGTTTTTTATTTATAGTTTTTTTTTTTTATTTTAAGAAAACAAAAGTGCTTAATAAGATATGCTCCCATGCAACCCCCGTCCCCTTCGCCTCCGACCTCGCGGAGATTACGCTTGCCGCTGCATGCCTCGAGGTGCCGCGCTCGCCGCCACCCCACCCTCTATTCTGGCATCATTGTGCTTTCCTCCGTCTCCAGATCGCTCGTCGCCGGCCGGTGGGTTGTGTGCCCTCTCTCTCACCAGCGAGCTTCTTTGCGCCGAGAAGTGGTTCCTTTTCGTCGTCGGCGGTGATGGTGAAAACGATGAGTTCTCAGAAGTAGGTTTGGTAAGTGAAAAATCTGCTTCAATAGAGATGGAGGTGGAGGTGGAGGTGGATCGCAAAAGGCCACGAAGGCGGTGAAAGAGGTTCAGATAAAAAAAAAAAAGAGGATCCGCGGCGTAGGCCTACAGCAAGTGGAGCGAGGAGACGAGGGGGAGCGGGCGCGAGCGAGAACGCATGGTGGCGCGGCAAGAGGAACAGAGGCGAGGTCAGGTACCTCCGCTTTCAAGCTCTCTCTTGTAGAGGGAAAAAAGAATGAGAGAAAAAAAAAATGCAGCCTTGATAACTTAGTGGTCACTCGTTAAATTGCATAGTTGGTGTGGAAATAAAACTTTTAACAAAGAAAAGTTTTGGGAACATTATAGGATTCTTAATTATATATTTTATAAATCAAGCAATGTATTGTATATAAACAATACTTTAGAAGCTTAAATAGTACTTAATTTTTGATTTTAACTACATATCCTCGACACACAACGTACGCACATGATAACATGTGAAAGTTTTTTATCAGCATTGTTGGACCAATTCTATTGACCAGTGATGCGACGCGGTGACAAAATCTAATTAAGACGAATATGATAAATTCATTATTTTGCCTTTGTTTCGAATTTACTTTTTATTAATAGAGATAAACATTTACATTGCTGGACGTCGCGGGCGGGATGATTTCACTCCTCATGTATGGTTGTTTACAAATGCTGAATATGAAAACCAGGAGTCAATATTACTATGTTTGCTGTTTGTTTTTCCATTAATTGTTCATTCACAGTAATATCAAAGAATCGACGGAAATTTTAAATACACGACACTACCAAACAAACCTAACTTATTAGATTACATTTTTAATCTTTAATTATGTGATTGATCCAAACTCACCATCTTTATTATCCAGAATCGCGTTCGCTACATATCCTTTATTTAGCCTGTTACCTCATAATTCTATCTACTGATTAGCTCATTTTATATATATATATAATATATATATATATATAAATATATATATATTATATATATAATATTATATAAGAGAGAGAGAGAGAGAAGAGCCCGACGCTGGAATAACTATATATGATAGCACAGAAAGCCGTTTGTGGTGCTACACAATTTTCGTTAGATTTAACGAAACTTTGACTTATTTTTATCCGTAGATTATCTATTAAACCAAATATCACTCACACTACAGACAAAAACGGTCTAATAAGACAACTTTTTGCAGTAATGTCAAAGAAAATGCTGAGTCCCAAAAGGTACCGCGGTGACACTTTTAAAATACGTGCGCTATATGTAGGGTCGCTAGGTATTATGACAAGTTTAAGAGTGCGCCTACTAACCGCTAAAATATCGCTGCTTGAATTACACACTATTTAAGCATTTAGCAAACCGTCGAACTTCTTCTATCTGTGGTGCGGTGCAGAGGAGATTACGACAGGAAGCTCTTCGTAACTCCTTTCAGTGGATTCAGCTAAAGAGAGAAGAAAGATGATAATTGATTTTTGTTATTTTCTTTTCTATTTGTAAATCCGGCCAAATAGACTAGGTATGGGTGGGTTGAGTAGAGTAATCTTTTTATTTTTGTTGGATTGGACTTATATTTAGGCTTAGAGATGGTTTTTAAGTTTTAGCATAAAATGGGAACTTACTCAAGTGTCGCAAACATGAGTTCCTATAACCTTAATCTGTTGTATGTGTCATTCTAGCAGGGCCACACATCATCCTAACCATCACATTCTCCAGCTCCAAGGTGAAAACTTATAGCACAACAAATTGGTGCTAGTTGATGCATTCAGTCAAGGGGTACATAGACCCTAAACGTACAGATCTTATCATCAAAGTAAAAACTTAATAGACAACAACTTGTGCTATCGATAGCAATTCCAGCCGTAATTCTATATAATTATATTATATTATTACTGTTGACTAGAATAGCTCTCAAAAGCACAACCCAAGAATGGTGCATTTTGAATTTTTTAGCCATTGGAATGGAGAGATTAGTGGTTGAAATGATGGTGGTAGATGGTTGATAGTAGTGGTAGGTGGAATAGTTTTGTCCAAAGATTTTTTTAATAATCAAGGAGTAAATTAAGGCTAGAGAGTAGTAGCACCAATGGGTTGGTGCTTCTAAGTATGTCTAGCTCTAATCAATCTATATATAATTAAGAGAGGTTGAGCTAGAATATTATCGAAGTCGATAACAGGTCTTTCCGTTGCTACCGATTCTCATTTTGGTTGTTGTTTTGAATAGAAGCCTTCCAAAATCGACGATCGGCACCGTTGACATAATTTATACCACTTGAAGTGTTTAGAAACTTAACATTCAAATCTTTTCGACATCGATTTGCCTAGATTATCAAGGGTTTCAAAAGTTAATAATTTACCTGGTCATATGACGCTTTC
>NC_033623.1:11628936-11630475 GCF_001540865.1 Ananas comosus | reverse complement strand
AGATCAGAAATCAATTGAATTGAAGATCATCAGCCTTATAGGATGTCATTCGATTTACCTGTTCATTTTATCCCCACTTTATTGTGACTTTATTATGATCAAAAATTTACGAATATTATTTCTGAAATTTCAAATACTCTAAGCATATTTAACGGAGTGGATCGTCAATCGAAGCGCCTATCTCAAAACAACTTATGAGTACGAGGACTCCAATACTCATTAATAGTATAGTAGCCATGGGCCTATATATAATATATATATAATTTATATAGAAATCCTACCTGAACCACATATCAAATATGATTCATACTATAATTCATAAAACTTTTAATTTTGATTAATTTTTAATTTAGAATAAATTTAATTACCAATTTATTTTAATAAGAAATTTTAATATATAAATTGCAATAAAATATACTAACTAAACTGCAATCTATTCAAATTTGCTAAAGTTAACAACATTTTGCAGCCTCAAATAAAAATTAAAGTAAAAAATGATATTGATAACAAAATCAAAATTTGTAAATGTTAGATAGTCCGATCAAAACGACACACATTGTACATACCCTTCCTCATTTCAAACCAAATACAGGCTCCTCGTTTCATGATCATCAGCAGAAATATATACATACACACACACCAGCAGAAAACCAATTTATAATAAGGTCCAAACTATTTATTCAAAAGTCGAAAGAGAAATAGTTACGTTACATAAGCAAGGGCTGCATACATATTATTATTATTATTATTATTATTATTATTGTTATTTAGAGAGCACCTAATTAACTAACTGCATGCACCATGCAAGCGAATTGTGTATGCAGATTCTAACTAGTCAATCAGCGGGGGCTGAGGCTGGGCCTGGGGCGGGGGCTGCAACGGCGCCTGCTTCGACGAGCAGAGGTACCAGTTTTCCTTCTCTGTGCCTCGACATCACAACTATATCATGATATATATATATAGTTACGAAATAATCATAAGAAAGAGCATATGAAAGAAACAAACAAACAAACATATATATACATATAGTGTTGAGCTAGAATACTATCGATAGCAAACGAGCTCCGTTGCCACCCATTTATTTTTGATGATAGAGCCTCTGAATCGACGATCGCCACCGTTAAACATGAACTGTACCACTTGAAATGTTTAGAATTCAAATTTCAAATATTTTCGAAATCATTTGCCTAATGATCAAAGGGTTTCAAAATTTATAATTT
The DNA here is from genome assembly GCF_001540865.1 of Ananas comosus. Classification (NCBI taxonomy): domain Eukaryota; kingdom Viridiplantae; phylum Streptophyta; class Magnoliopsida; order Poales; family Bromeliaceae; genus Ananas; species Ananas comosus. Next base: position 11,629,255 of record NC_033623.1, on the reverse strand, counting down.
TAATGGTCGATATGAGCCGTTTTCTCGTTTAACGGCGTAAAGATATCCAAATCAATTGAATTTTTGTTAGAAAATTCTTTAAACTATTTAAAACAAGATCTATACTCTTGATCTTGATTACAAGACTCCTATCATCATTTTTTAAAGAATATTCATTTTCAGCCGTTAATTTTTGTGTCTACTCGATGGACAAGAGAACAATATTGAAAATATATGAAAATTGATTTCTAGATACTTCAAGTGGTATAGATCATGTTCAACGGTGCCGATCGTCGATTCGGAGGCTCCATCATCGAAAACAAATGGGTGGCAACGGAGC
>NC_033623.1:11617285-11628911 GCF_001540865.1 Ananas comosus | reverse complement strand
ATAGTATTCTAGCTCAACTCAGTTGAGCTAGAATACTATCGATGGCAAGCGAGCTCCGTTGCCACCCATTTGTTTTCGATGATGGAGCCTCCGAATCGACGATCGGCACCGTTGAACATGATCTATACCACTTGAAGTATCTAGAAATCAATTTTCATATATTTTCAATATTGTTCTCTTGTCCATCGAGTAGACACAAAAATTAACGGCTGAAAATGAATATTCTTTAAAAAATGATGATAGGAGTCTTGTAATCAAGATCAAGAGTATAGATCTTGTTTTAAATTGTTTAAAAATTTTTCTAACAAAAATTCAATTGATTTATATATCTTTACGCCGTTAAACGAGAAAATACCTTATATCGACCATTAAAATTACAAATTTTGAAACCCTTTGATCATTAGGCAAATGATGTCGAAAAGAATTGAAATTTGATTTCTAAACACTTCAAGGGGTATAGATCATGTTCAACGGTGCCGATCGTCGATTTGGAGGCTCTATCATGGAAAACAAATAGGTGACAACGGAGCCCATTTGCTATCGATAGTATTCTAGCTTAACTCTATATATATATATATATATATATATATATAGAGAGAGAGAGAGAGAGAGAGAGAGAGAGAGAGAGAGAGAGAGAGAGAGAGAGTCCAGCTGCTATACTATCGGTAGCACGAGACCTCCCGTGCTACCAAGTTGTTTTCGATGATGCGGCTTCCAAATTGACGATCGGCTGCATTAGACTTGATCTACACTATTAAAAGTATTTGGAAACTAAATTTCATAATTTTTCGACATCATTTGACTAGTGATCAAAAGATCTCAAAGATTGACAATTTAAGTCGATTGGGTTTTTAGTTAACGTGCTAAAACAATCCAAATCCATGAAATTTAAAGAATATTCTTTATTGAAATTCTGTTCATATTTTAGAAAATTTAAGAAAATTTTTTCTCACTACCATTAATTTTTATGAGATTTTTATTTTCACCCATTCAATTTAGGACTATTTTGTTTGATTAGCGAAATATATCGAAAATTCGGAAATTTAGTTTCCAAAATTCTTTAATAGGTATATAATACTAATCGACTCGATCTCAATTTGAAAGCCGCCATTCATCGAAAACAATTAGTAGTACGGAGCCCCCTTACAATTATTAATATATATATATAATGAGAGAGAGAAAAGGAGGAGAGGAAGAGAGATGAGAGAGCAGAGACAGAGAAGAGAGAAGAAGAAGAGATGTCCGGCTTTTACTTTTATGGCTTTTTAGCACTTAGTAGCACGATAAGTACTTGTTACCAAGTTTCCGCCGTTAGATCTATCCTTTTGATCATCACCCGTTAGATCATATTATTCAATCCAACCACCCATCTCAAACCTAGGGGCCACATCATTATAGCCGCTACATCTCTTAACTCCAATGCGCCAAAAATAATAGCACCACATGACTTCTATAATAGCCGTAGTAACCTAGCTCTATATATATATATATATATATATATGCGCAAATTAACTTACAGTTGTGACCGCCGACGTGCTTTCCGCCGATAAAAACGTTGGGACATGTGCTCTGTCCGGTCCACTTCACCAGCGCCGAGTGTATAGCCGACCCATCGCCTTCACTCGGATGGAAATATTACGTACTATCAGAAACTCACAAAGATTAAGAATCCTTACTTTTAGGTACCAGAAGAGTAGATGATCAGTTGTCTTAATTGTCAGTTAAATTAGATAATGAAATAAGATTCAAAGAACTCAATTAAAAAAAGAAAAAGAAAAGACAATTACATTATCGAAAAAGGAAAAAGGACATATATATGAAGTCGGTTATTTATATATAATGCAAATATATATATACTAACTCTCCTCATCCAGCTCAATCGCCTTAAAAGTCGCCCCCTGCTCCGTTAGCACCTGTTTAACCCGTCGACACAAGGGGCAGTATGAACTGCTGCACGAGCAAAATTTAAAAAACTTTTTTTGAGAGAATGATAATATGCTACCTACTTCGAAAATTTAAACGTTAGACGATACAAAAAAAGGAGGAAGAAGAAAAAGAAAATGTCACACAGATCAAAAGAGCATTAATAAATTCTAAGCGTTTTTCTGATATATAGCATGTTAAAGAACACGGAGCAAGCAACAGCTGTTGTTCTCTGCAACTAGAGAAGCTTTAAGTTACTTCAGAGAGAAAAGTGTTTTTGAAGAAGAAGAGGAAGAAGAAGAGGAGCTAGGAGGACCTGAAGACAACGACAGGGGAGGAAGCCACGGTGTCCTTGGTCTTGGGGAGGGCCACCTCCCGCCGAGCTCTCCTCTCCTCCGCCGACAAACGAAAAGATGACATCCATCGTCTCATCTCTCTCTCTCTCTTACTAAAAGCCCAGCCGCGCTCATTTATATAGTACAACAGCCACGGCCAAATTACATAAGACTGCGTTTGGTTTAGGTACAAGTAAGAATTGCTAGTTCCAGAAATAAATACAAGTTCAGATATAATCAGGAATTAGATTAATTTTGCGTTTGGATGAGAATTAGGTTGTTTCTAGGAATAAGATAAATAGTATTTGGATGGTTAAATAAATAATTATTTAAATATATTAATTAGATTAATTAATAATTGACTGTTATTAATTAACCTTGTTCTCATCAAGGAACAAGCTTGTTCCAGCAAAATGGTGGAACAGCAGTTCCAGTCTTATACCAGCTTATTTCAGAATCCCATGAACTGCTTTTCCCGGGTACCAAACATCACGTTTGGAAACAAAAGGGGGAACAAGAGCTTATTCCCCCTTTTGTTCCCGAACCAAACGCTACCTAAGAGTCCCCAACCTAACGATCAAAGTTTCTTTCAATTCACCGACCGTCCCTAGAGCGAGTGGCAAAGAACTTAGTGATTGATACCCGAGACCCAAGTTTGAATCCTGGTTGATTCATATTTTCAGCTAAGTTTATTTCTAAATTAAAATAAACGAAACGGGTAACGTGCTACCTATCTCTCAAAAAAGAAAAAAAAAAAAAAGTTTCTTTTAATTCATCAGTCACAACTCTTCTAACTACTGTTAGAAAAAATACTACCCATACATCTGCACCTGGTCTAGAGGTGTACACCTATTATTATCGGTGGATAACAAGTTAACAAGCTAATTGAAATAATTATAGAACTCTAGGGACAACAATTGGAAAAAGGTGGTGCATGGTCTAAGCAATCCCAAATGAAGCGAAGAAGCAACAGCACTAACAATTTTTTTTTCTTTTTTTCTTTTTTAAATGTCATGCTACCTACCTCGGTTATTTCTTTTAAAAATAAACTTCACTGAAAATATGAATCAACTAGCATTCGATCTTGAGATCTCGAATATCAATCACCAAATTTTTTACCACTTACAATAAAGGCGGTCCGTGCAACAGCACTTTGTTAAAAGGTATAAGGAATAGTAAAGCAAGGCAGGGCCTATCCACACATTTTACCCTAATTTAATAGTAAAAATGACTTCGACAGCAATGTAGGAACAAAAGGACTCCGGCCATCATGGCAATGACTTGGTCAATAACTACGCAGGGACAAAGCGCACATATTTTTCCCCTACATTCAACCCGAAAGGACAAAGACATCTCCAATGAATTTGGAGACAGTAATGCAGGGACTCTGCACATATATTCCCTTTGATTCAGAGGAAGAAAGAAAAAGAGTATTCCTCTCACACCAATGACTTTCACAATAGTAATCACAACAGTAATGACACCAATAATTTTGGCAATAGTACTTAATGCAGGGACAATGCACACACATTTTCTACCCTTAGCTCAAGCAAAAATAGACGCCACCCATCATACCAATGACGTTGGCGATGGTTCCAATGCAGGGCATCTGTGCTGGAATAATGGGCCCTGCTTTGTTTCCACATTCATTCTTGGAGAAAATAATCTCGTTCTTTTCTCTTCATGTGAATGCTCCTGGAATTATTAATCAACCACCGGGAGAATACCAGGGGACCACAGATCATCCACAGAATTTTGGAACATGCGGTCCAAGACCGAGCCACATGTTTATTTGTGCGCTTGGATAATCATGCGCACATTTCCACGTGTTTTGAGTTGAACGACCACGGCATTCACCGGCCTTCAGAATTCCATAGAAGTAGCATTCATTCTGAAATAAGCAATATACGGAGATACAAACCCTTATAAATGACACCATTAAAAAAAAAAATTGCAATACCCATTTCATGAATGAAACATCCAATCGAAGTTATCTTCTGCTTATTTTATCATCTCAAAAGGAAAAAAAAAAAAAAAGTATACCCTACCCCTCTAGAAGCAATCTTCCAGAGTCCTGCATGAACTTTTCTAATCTTCTTTCCTTACGCAGTCAGATTGGATGTCGGACCTGACTCTACAAAACAGCACGAACTTGAAGTTTCTCTTCAAGTCTCTGAGCAACTGCATCAATGAATTCCTCCATGCTCAAGTAATGTTCCCTTGACACCCTAAGCAAAACAGAATAGTTCAGTTCGTCAAAAAGGGAGAGAGAAAATAGATTTCTGCTCTGTATTCTTCTTGAATTGAAAGTACATCAAATATGGAAGTATTTCTAATTGGAATAAACAGAGTGAGCATACTGACTTGGGACCGTGGATAAGAAGCGCAAGATCCTTTGTCATTTTACCGGACTCGACTGTTTCAATGCATGCAGACTCAAGGTTCTGCACAAATTCTAGCAGCCTATCATTTTTATCAAGCTTCGCTCTGTTAAAAAAAAAAAAAAAAAAAGAAGACCATGCAGTGTAAGTGAGAACTAGGTAAAAACATTGTTATATGATGTACCAAATCCAACTCACAAATAGTAAAATCACATAATCCAAGAAGTAAAGCTATCTCCAAATGAACAATAAAACGTACCTGTGTGCAAGACCGCGAGTCCATGCAAAGATGGAAGCGATACTATTGGTGCTGGTCTCTTGTCCCTTTTGGTGTAGCCTGAAATGTCTAGTAACAGTACCATGAGCTGCTTCAGCTTCTAATGTTTTTCCATCTGAAGATAACTGCAAAGAAAAAAAAAATGAATTTTATGTGGTTCTCAACAGAAATATTAGAAATCCTGGAAACCAAAAGAAGGAAGAAGTGGCCATTACCAGCACGGATGTCATTAAGCCCAATGAACCAAAACCTGCAGCCACTGATAAATTGTAAGACGTCAGCATCATGATAAACTTCTGATGATAAGCAAATTACATAACAAAAAAATAATAGAATTTTTTTAAAAAAAAGTATATTAGTTGAAGTATCAAAGACCAGAACCTATCGCTCCATATAATTAAATAGCCATCCTGCTTCATGCAGTTCAGAACATGCAGCATCATCATATAAAAGGTTGAGAAAAGAATCTACCAGAATAAACATCTTTCATTTTGTTACTATAGATTGACGACACAAGGGTTGGCATACAATCATGAAGCTCACCAAACTATAATCACAATATCAGGCAAACGATACAAGTGAAAACAGGCTGTGATAAATGCAAATTCTGGAGATTTACATATAACATTGAAAAGAAATATTAATCCTACACAGATAATTACAATTTTACAACCTTGTGTAAACATGTGTGCACAGTAGACTAGTAGTAAATAAGGTTTTTTGTTCTCAAGGCATAAACTTTGGTTTGTCTAATAAATAATCAATGAGATAATCTGAACACAATGAAGACCTTGGGCAAGAAAATCGCTCCGAACATCTCGATCATAGTTCTTTCAGGCCCAGACATACCCTCCCTCACTTTTTAATGCATAGGCCACCATGTCATCAATCAACCGATGCTTATACCTGGAATAAGAATTACCAAACTGTTAGAATTATTTCAACTGAAAACCGTAGGAAAGGTAAACAGATAAGCGCACACCATATCGACTGCTCCTCAAACTTTTCCTTCCATTTCTCTTCATATACCTCCTGAAAGATGTCTTTAAACCTATGACAGTTCAGTTTCCAAAACAGTCAACTTCTTCTTTCCAAGTTCTATTCAAATACCAATGTAAAATCACTGCAGCTTTAAACTACAGAAAAGAGCTCATTGCCAAAAGCACAAACATCATAAAGCAAATGCAAACTCAAACATTTTTTTACTTCTAATATTTTCCTTCTCTAATAGGGGTATTCTCTTCGGAAAACTAAATTATGAGTAATAAAAGGAAAGAAAGCCTCATTTTGTCTTTGAAAGTAATTTATGTGAACAGATTCAGCAATCCGTCTGTATCCTATGGGAATATGAGTCATTCCTTAGTTCATTTTGATGCCGAAAGAAATGACTTGTCTGAACACTCAATTCAAGCTTTTCTCTTTCTCATTCATAGGACTACTTAAAACTTTGTCAATATGCGGTGGGCTTTTGAAAAATGCTACAACATGAGCATATGATTCTGAAATTAATATGGCAAATGCGGATCCAATGATTACTAGCCCAATGCTAAATGAGACAGATAGGAAAGCAAAATAATAGCATATTGCAATTAGATTTCAGATATACATAGCCAATTATAAGGAAAGAGTAGTACCTGCCATCATATTTTTTCAGAATTGTATTTTTGGTGCTCAAGTATAGAGGCCAACTTTTAGCAAGTGCCATTGCCATTGATGATTCAGCAAAGGCCCGAATAGACTGAAAATGGCTACATAAGACTTTGTATAAAAAACTACAAAAAGCGAAAAAAAGGGAAAAATATTCAATGCTCAGGCTCCCAGAGGCACACCTCATCTACGTTGTACATAGCTAATGCAATACCAGGCCCTTGGAAGTCATAAACATTTAGCTCCACAGGCACATCTCCATCTGGGACTGATTTTATCAATTAAGTAGAAGAGCCAATATAAGATTATCAATATAAACAAACATTAAATTATCAAACAAGCTACAATTAACTAAAATATTACGAGTATAGAAGCTCACCAAAGACCATTTTAAGCTTTCCTGGACCCTTAATAATTGTATCTGTCGCCCGATACTGATCTCCAAAAGCATGCCTGCCAATGCATATAGGTTTCTTCCAGCCTGCAGATTTTAATGGATTGCTTAGACATAAAATCTTCGCAATAACATCATATAAAATGGTAACGGTAACTTACCTGGAATAATCCGTGGTATATTTCGGCACAAGATTGGCTCACGGAAAACAGTTCCTGAAGTAGGGGGAAAAAAGGAAAAAGAAATTCAGCAAGCATCTGAAACATGTACAAAAGAAAGATTGGGGAAGTAATTCTTTAGGGCAATACGACATACGGCAAAGCCTGTTCTGATGTCAGGTCAATAAGAACACAAAAAAGGCACGCCCTCAATATACAAACTTCGGGGAAAATACAAGGTTAGTCCCACAATAATTAGAATTGTCAGTTTTACCTAATAAACAGACAAATTTACATTATTATCTAGTGAATAGAGGATTTAAGAGCATGAGTCCACAAGAAAGGAAAAGAAGCCCACCGTATCCCAATTCAACTCGATCTGCGATCCATATCATCAACTGACGAATCAAATCAAAAGCAAAATCAAGGGGAAACTATAGAAGAATCCCTAATCAAACCGAGAGAGAGGGAGAGAGAAGAAACCCTAGATCGCTGCAGAGAGAGAGAGAGAGAGGTTGGACCTGAAGACGACGACGGGGGTGGAAGCGACGATGTCCTTGGCCTTGGCGAGCGCCACCTCCGAACCAGCTCTCTTCTCCGACGACGGCGACGATAACGACGACCCTCCCATCGCGCGAGCTCCCACTGCTTTTTTATATATATATATATATATATATATACACAAGGAGGGTGAGAGAAGAGACGAGGAGAAACCACCCAACACCAAACAAAGGTGGACGGAATTCGAATAAAATATTTATCTCGATTTTTAAATTGGTTAGAAGATCCGATTTAAAAATTAAATTCGTCAATAATTTATGTACGCGATCTATAGTCTATACAAGAATTTTATATTTATTATTTAAAAATTTGGAACAAAAATTCGCCTATCACATTAAAATTTTTTTTTAAATTTATACTATTAACATAAATAATTATAATTTTTATAAATATAAAAATTCTTATAAGTATAGACCCATTTGTACTGATAAGTTTTCGATTGTTAGATGAAGAGATATGCGGTTGAAATAATAGTGATCCCCGGTTATGATGATAGTGGTCCCATAGAGTTGAATGGTTGGTTGGTTGAATAGTACAATCTAACGGGAGGAAATGATGAAAGAGCTAAATTTAATAACCGAAAACTTATGAGTACAAAATGACTTATAGTCATAAGTGTATAATAGCCGGACTCTATATAAGTCATAAGTGTATAGTAGCCGGACTCTATATATTATATAGAGTCCGGCTACTATACACTTATGACTATATATTTCTTTGTACTCATAAATTTTCGATCGTTAGATCTAATCTTTTGATTATACACAAGCACAAAGAGAGAGTGAGAGCTCCACCGTAGACCTCTCACTCCACAAGGCCCACGAGGCTAAGTGCAGCCTCGTGGGCCCGCTATTTTCCAACCCTATACGCCGCGATTTTCATCTTAGTCGCATTTCCTCTTTTCTTCTTTTACTGTAGCTCCGCCTTCATTTTTTTCTTCAAAATCAAACAGGAAGGTTGCTCGACTGCTCACGACGAGGTGCACTGATCTGCGGAGTGGTGGTCGCGCATCATTGGTTTAAGAAATTTCATCTTTTTGCAACCGCCCAATCTAATTTTTTTTTAGAAATTTCGTCGTTCCACCGCCGCTCAATCCGAATTTTTCGGAATATAATTCAGGGAATCCGTTTTGATCACGAATACTTTGAGCAAGGGAAGAAAACGCATTTTATTCTGATTTTTTAGAAAAAGTTTATAAACAGAGCGTTTTATATGTTTTGTTAATTTTTTATGAATAATTCGTGTATTATATGCTAATTAACTAACTAAGTTCTTACTTCTAGCTGGGTTGATTACCTTGTTGAAACTTTATTAGAAACTAAGATCGTACCTTCTATCATGATTTCGATTTTTGTACCCGATTTATAGACGACGATTTTTACACGTGGTTCGTCCTCGTTCACGATCTGCAAAAAAAGGAGACGTTTCAAGTTTAATTCCCTTATCCTCTGAGATGGAGCCGTCATAAAAAATTGGAGTAGGGTTAGATCGAAACTCTCGTATGTTACATATTTATATATAACTTAATGTAAGGATCTTAAATTACGTTCGTCCATCAAGGACGTGTTCAGATACACACTAACCGTTCGATCTAACATATTTTTATAGATCAACTTAAATATATCTTTATAGATCGTCTTGAATAAATCACATAGGTCACATCCAACATATCTTTTTCGGTGGTTGGTAGAGCAACACTAAATTTTAGTTTAGATTTTTTTTTAAAAAAAAAAAAGTAAAAAATGTATAGAATTTTACTGAACCATATTATGATTTGGCTATCTAACAACTTAAAATTTTAATTTTAGTAATTTTAGTGATTTGATGATCTTCAGTATAAAATTTAAGCTCATTACTTCCTTAATAGTAAATTTATAATAATTATATAAAATATGCTAATTAAACTCGTAAAAGATAAGCAATGTATTTAAATACTAAAGTTAACGAGTTATCTTCTAGTTAAATAACGAGGGGAAAAAAAGAAGAAGAAGAAGAAGAAACTATCACAGAGATCGAAAGAGCATTAATTCTTGGCGTCTCGGCAGTTGCAATAGGCCAGGATGCCTACCAAGGCGCCAATTCAGTTTGCAGCATTTTGTCCAAGGAAGGAGTCTGATAAGACTCGAATTCAGAACTTGTCGGCCTTTCTAATACCATGTTAAAAAATATGAAGCAACAGTTATTGTTCTCCGCAGCTTCAGAAACTACTAAGTTATTTCAGAGAGAGAAGTGTTTTCGAAGAAGAGGAGGAGGAGGAGGAGGAGGAGGACCTGAAGATGACGACGGGGGAGGAAGCGACGATGTCCTTGGTCTTGGGGAGGGCCACCTCCAGCCGAGCTCTCCTCTCCTCCGCCGACAAGCAAAAAGATGACCACCATCCTCCCATCTCTCTCCCTTACTACTCGATCGTCACTTTGGCCTTGCCCGCCTAATTAAAGAGCGCATATATGCAGCTGCATGCGCTTATTTACATAGGATAGGAGTACCCAACCTGGCTACAATACAAAGTTTCAATCAAGTCGCGACTCTTCTAACTATTATTATTAGAAACATACTACCCATATATACATCTGCGCCTGGTCTAGAGGTGTACACCTATTATATATTATCCGCGCGTGGATTAGGACTTAACAAGCTCATTGAAATAATTATAGAACTATAGGGACACAATTGGAAAAAGGTTGGGGGCCCTAATATTTTACTTTTAAAAAAAAAAAAAAAAATTGATTCAATCGTTATAAAACTAGTAAGACCGAAAAAACCTATATACTAATCAAATCACTATAATCTATGCGACAGAAATAAATCAAACGCCTTTTTGTCGTACCTTCTAATAATATATAAATGCACATTCTGCGAAATTCCAAATAAAGCCAAGGAGCAACAGCACATTATTGAAAGGCATAAAGAATAAAGTGGAGCAACGCAGGGGGCTATCCACACATTTTATCCTAAGTTAATACAAAAATGACTTGGACAGCAATATTAATGTAAGAACAAAAGGACTCATCCTGCTATCACGGCGATGACATGGTCAATAGTAACACAGGGACAATGTCGCACGCATATTTCCCCCCTATATTCAAGCCGAAAGGACAAAGACATCTCCCATCGCTCCAATGACTATGGCAATAGTAATGCTGCAGGGACACTGCACACATATTTTTCCCTTGATTCAAACAAAGAAAGAGAAAGACTCCTCCCATCACACCAATGACTTTCACAATAGTAATGACAACACTAATGACGCCGATGACTTTACAAATAGTAATGACAACAGTAATACAGAGAGATTATGCAGAGATTTTATTTAGTCTTAAGCTCTAGCAGAAAACAAAAGACTCCTCCCATCACAGCAATGACTTTCACAATAGTAATGCAACAAGATTATGCACACACATTTTATACCCTTCGCTCAAGCAAAAAAAATCTGAAATTTAGTTTTCAAATACTTTCAATAGAGTAGATCAAGTCTAACGGAACCGATCGTCGATTTGAAAACCGCATCATCGAAAACATTGGTAGCCCTCTGTGCTACCGATAGTATATATAGAGCAGGGCTACTATACTCTTATGAGTATTGGACCCTTCGTACTCATAAGTTGTTTTCGATGATGGAGCTTCCGAATCGACGATCCACTCCGTTAAACATGATCTAGAGTATTTGAAACTTCTAGAAAATAAATTTCGTAAATTTTCGAAATCATAATAAAATCCATCAAGCGGGCATAAAATGAACGGTCAAAATCGAACGACGTTCTTAAAAAGGATGATCGGATCCTTCAATTCAAGATCGGAGTTATTGATCTTGATCTATGTAGTGAATAGAATTTTCTATCAAAAATTCAACAAATTCCGATTCTTTTACACCGTTAAACTAGCAAGTATCCCATACCGGCCGTTAAAAATTGTCAAATTTGTGACCTCTTGATCGTAAGGTAAATGATGTC
>NC_033623.1:11600451-11615451 GCF_001540865.1 Ananas comosus | reverse complement strand
TACCAGTTTCCCTTCTCTGTGCCTCGACATCACAACTACATCATCATATATAGTTACGAAATAATAATTATAAGAAAGAGCAGATGAAAGAAACATACATATATAGATGCGCAAAACTTACAGTTGTGACCGCCGACGTGCTTTCCGCTGATAAAAACGTTCGGAATTGTGCTCTGTCCGGTCCACTTCATCAGCGCCAAGTATATATCTGACCCATCACCTTCACTCGAAAGAATATATTACGTACCATCAGAAACTAACAAAAATTAAGAATTAATCCTTCCTTTCAGGTATCAGAAGAGTAGATAAGTTGTCTAAACTCTCAGTAAAAATATTAGACAAAGGTTGTTTCCAACGCTAATGAAATATGATTCAAAGAATTCAATTAAAAAGAGAAAAAGAAAAGAAAATTACATTGTCGAAAAAAGAAAAAGGACAAATATATGAAGTTGGTAATATACACTCACTTTCCTCATCCAGCTCAATCGCCTTAAAAGTCGCCCCCAGCTTCATTAGCAACTGTTTAACCCGTCGACAGAAGGGACAGTACGTGCTGCTGCACGAACAAAATTTAAAAGTTAAAAAGTGAGGAGAAGAAGAAGAAGAAGAAGAAGAAGAAGAAGAAGAAACTATCACACAGATGGAAGGAGCATTAATTCTCAGCGTCTCGGCAGTTGCAAAAGGCTAGGATGCCTACTAAGACACCAATTCAATTTGCAGCATTTTGCCCGAGCAAGGAGCCTGACGAGGCTCGAAGAACTCGGAACCTGCTACCTCTTTTTGATACCATACTAAACCATATGAAGCAACAGTTGTTGTTCTCCGCAACTTTTCAGAGAGAATTAATGGTGTTTTTGAAGAAGAGGAGGAGGAGGAGGATGAGGACCTGAAGACGACGACGGCGGAGGAAGCGACGATGTCCTTGGCCTTGGGGAGCGCCACCTCCAGCCGAGCTCTCCTCTCCTCCGTCGACAAACAAAAATATGACCACCATCCTCCCATCTCTCTCTCTCTCTCTCTCTCTCTCTCTCTCTCTCTCTAGTCACTTGGCCGGGCCAACAAAATGCCCAGCTGCCGGCCATATATATAATATGAGCCATCAATTTTGACAATAGTAACTGACCGTTCCTGACTCAAGTGGTAAAAGACTCGATGATTGGTACCTGAGATTTCAAGTTCGAAATCTAGTTGATTCACATTTTCAGTTAAATTTATTTAAAAAATAAAAAATAAAACGTGTCAATCGCTTTCAAAGAAAAAACTTTGACAACAGTAACGCTGGAACAATGGGCACACATATTTTTCCCCTATATTCAAGCCAAAAAGACAAAGACATCTAGCATAATTCCAATGACTTAATGGCAATAGTAATGCAGGAGTATGCACGCACATGTTCCCTTTGCCTCACGCAAAAACAGAAAAAGACTTTTCCTATCACACCAATGACTTCGACAATAGTAATGATAACAGTAATGCAGAGAGATTATGCAGAGATTTTATTTACCCTTAGCTCAAGCAGAAAAGAAAGAAGACTTCTCCTATCACAACAATGACTTTGATAATAGTAACGCAACAAGATTATGTGCACACATTTTATATTGGAAATCGAATGGATCGTTCGTCATACATTACCAACAAAGATGCATAAAAAGTAGCAAAAATACCAAACGGTACAAAAAATAAATACAGAAAGAAAAAATCAAGATTTATTTGGTTCGGTAATTATCTACATCCACGAAAAGAGCGAGAGAAATATATTCTACTATATGAAGAAACAAAAATACGAGCTTACATCTTATGTTTTCTTCAAATAAAAATCAAGAACTTTATAGTGAATCCCACATTTCTCTTATTCCAATAAAAATTTCAAAAAAACATCGGAAAAAATTTTTCGTAAAATCCAAAAGATCAAATTAGAGAAGCATAAAAAATTTTGACCAAAATTCTTTATGCTGTTGTTTCGATCAATCCTAACTGCTCAGGTAATTGGTTGAGAATCCACGCTGCACTGCCAGACTTCAATCCATCGCATGCAAGCTGTCGTGCGCCTTCTTCTTTTGCTGCTGCCTTACGTCACCAAGGCTTAGACGCTAATTAATCAAGCCTAATTATCGGATCCCCCACTAGTTGCATATATGCTATACCAACATATACAAGGCCAAATCCTATTCCCAATTCAAGTCAAACTTTGACTTGAATTAGAAGTAATGCATAGAAAACTGACAGAGTCTAATTCACTTCCAACTAGAATTTGGAATTCACCAATAGAAATCCTCATGACATCCTCTCTATTATTCCATAGATCCGGCACATGGACCAAACTAATAAAAAAGAAAGCATAATCTCTAACATTCTCCATCTTGATTTCTTTTTTACTTCATTACTCTCTCTCATCTTATTGTCTTATCTTCCTGAGTCATCTCGATCAGTCATTAGCAGTCATGCAAATTAGCTAAGTTTAGGCAGTTTCTAAACTTATCCGTTGTTACCGACTTTGTCATGATGTTAGCTACATTATCCTTCGTGGAAGTCGTTATATGCTGAATTTCTCTATTATCCCCATTAGTAAGCTCCCGTAATTTATGATACTTGATGTCTATATGCTTCGTCCTTCCATGATAAACAAGATTCCCGGTGAGTCATAAAGCACTCTTTTAACTATCACAATCGATAATAACTTTATCCTATATGATCCCGAATTCACCAACCAAGCCTCTAAGCCAGACTTCTTCCTTAGCCACTTCAATTTCTGCCATATACTCCGCTTCAATAGTTGACAAGGCTACAGCGTGCTGCAACATAGACTTCCAACTGACAGGTCCGTCGCCTAGTAGAAAGATGTAACCCATAATCGACCTACGCTTGCCCAATTCACCCATAATCGACCTATGTCTCTGCTAATCACCTTCTTCTTCGCGATAGGGTCCCACAGCTTATATCCTTTAACCCCCATATCGTACCTAAGAAATATGCAGATTTTGGCTTCGAATTTAATTTTGTGTGCTGATTTTCCTGAATATGGATATAAGCAGGACAACCAAAGGGTCGTAAGGAGGAATAATCTGCAACTTTACCTGTCCATACTTCCTCTGATGTTTAAGTTCGATTACTATCACAAGAGATCAATTTATAATATAGCATGTCATATTTACTGCTTGAACTCCTTTGTCAAATCTGCACATAACCTCATGGATCGGACACGTTTTAGAAGTGTCCGATTCATTCTTTTGTCTATCCCATTCTGTTGCACAGTACCTGAAACCGTGTAGTGACGTACAACACCTTTATCCTTAATTTCTTGAACTCACGAGAAGTGAACTCTCCACTATTGTCCGTTCCAAGAACCTTGATCTGCTTTCCAATTTGTTTCTCCGCTTCATTCTTCTAATGTTTGAACTTTATAAATGCCTCAGACTTTTCCTCTATGAAGAAGACCCAAACCTTACGAGAGAAATCATCGATAAACGTAATAAAATACCGCACACCACCTTTCGAAGTAATCGGAGCCGGTTCCCACACGTCTGCATAGATGTACTGAAGTATACCTTTACTTTTATGACTAGAGGTCCTGAAACTCAATCTTTTCTTTTTTTTCAAATAAATAATATTTGCAGAAATTAAGTTTAGAAAATTTAATACCTTTGAGTACTCCCATTTTATACAGTTCCAAACATCTCTCTTTCACTCGCATAGGCTAGTCTCATGTGCCAGAGCTCCGTATCATCAGTATCATGATCTTCCAAGGATGTTACTGCAACGCCTCCAATCACCGACTCACCGATTAGCCTGTACAGATTCCTTTTCTTCTTCCCTTCATGATGACCATGGCACCCTTTTTTTTCTTGATCACTCCACATGAAATGCTAATAGAACAGCCAACAGAGTCAAGAGTACCAAGTGATATAAGTTCAACCTGAGATCCGGAATGTGTCTCACATCAATTAACGTCCTCACTACACTATCGAACATTTTTTTTTTTTACTATTCCAATACCTATTCCAATACCGACCATCTTGCAGCTAGGGCGATTACCAATCGTAACACTACTGCTTTCGCAAAACTTACAAATATCAAATAAAGATCTGTCTGGAGACGTGTGATAAGAATAATTAGAATCCAATATCCAGTCACTGAGAGATTCTGAATTTGTTGTAATCGTCAAGACATCTTGACCGGAATTGCTGGCTAATCTTCCTCCTTTCACGTTTTTTTTATGTGGTCCTCTTTCTTATAGAAGTAACACTTCACCTTTTTCGATTTTGATTTGGAACGAGATCTTCCTCTACTTGCATCACGTTCGCTTGATCGTCCCCTTTCTCCACCTGTATCATTTACGATGAAACTTGCACTGTTTTTTTCGGTATTCGCTTGCAACTTGATCTCCTCAGATAGAAGGGTAGATGTAACATCTTCCATCTTTAGAGTTTGCTTTCCATACAGTATGATGGTCATCAAATAATTGTAGGATGACCGAAGTGATGTAAGAAAATTTAATGCCTTATCGTCTTCGTCAACCTTGACATTAATACTAAGCAAATCTGTAATAATTTTATTAAAGGTGTTCAAGTGTTCTGTTATTGCCGTATCTTCCTTCATACGTAGCCCATATAATTTTTTGCTTTAAGTACAACACGTTCGAGAAGCTTTTTGTCATATACAGCTTTTCTAGCTTGTTCCACATGCCAACTGTAGTTTCTTCATTCATGACGTTGTACATCACCTTATCTGCCAGGCAAAATACAATTATATTTACCGCCCACAGATCAATCTCCTTTCAGTCTTCATCGCTCATTATTTTGCATAGTACAGACCGTCACATCAGCTATAACAAACAATTCCCTATAGCTAGAGCATTTTCTGTAGTAATAAAAAAGTTAAGGCCCTGTTTCATATTTTTGCATTTTTATATTTATATTAAACACCAATTCTATACTGCAGGAAGTGCTTGCAGTGAATAGATTTAAGAGTTTGTTTGGCATGAAGAAACATAATCTTGGTAGGAATGCGTCTTTGTTTTCTCTTGTTTAAATTTTTTTGAAAAAAGATGATGCCTTTTCACATGCAATTATGTTGCGTTGCAAGCTAGCCGAATGATAACAAGAGTAGAGAATTCGATCTGTTTCACTTATCCAATGATGTATAATATTCATTTATACAAACAAAATAAATGGCGGCAGCACCAAAGAAGGCAAATACTTGTGATCTTTGAGTTTAATAATCAGATTTTACTTTTTTATCTCTCTGTTCCTTTTAACAACAGTAGTACTAGCATCTTGGATCCATCTAGGACTTGATATGAGATCATGCACCAAAGAAAGCGAAAAAGACCGGAAACAGAATCTGTAAATAGGAGGTTCGCAAAAGAGAGAGAGAGATGTTATCTTGTCTTGGTGATTATTTACACGTCTTGTTTACGTGGAATACATGTAGGTTTTAAATACAGCAGCTGCTCTTCTTGTGCGCGGTCATGTGAGCAGTTTAGCTGAAGGTGTGGCGCTTGCGCAAGAGACACACCAAACCGGAAAAGCCATAGCGACGCTACAAATCTTGGATGGAGCTCTCGAATGTAAGTACACTATCCATCTCAAGTTGCCTCCTTGCTGAATTGATTTGTTGAGTTTCCAAGTCTCGCAACCTCCGCTCTCGCTTGTGAATATGGCTTGTGAATACAAGGTGCGGAGACTCATAGAATAAGGGACTCTGTGGGGTTAATGTTAGATAAGAAGAGGATTTGGAAGTCACGACATAACGGTATCAGGAACCGGAAGGCCCTGTTGTTTCTTTGATTTAATTTCTTTCTTTGATCCGAGTCTCGTGAAACATTTCCGCACAGCTGCAAAAGAACTCTCTAAAATGCCTGCCCAAATTAATGTGTCTAACTGTTTATATTCTGGAGGGTCCACCCGAGTTGGAATCTGTACGTGTGTTTTAAACTGTTGCAACTCCGAGCCTACCCTTTTCTTTCCATCCCTCCGGAAGCATGTTACCGAACTCTTTAGTAACAGGCTTAACATGTTAATGCAATTTCCTCACTCGTATTATCCCATCGTATATTTTTTTTGCTTTAAGCCATAAACCTGCAACTGCTGCTTTCAGAAGCAGAAGCAGAAGCCTTGACCAAACATTCGCAAAGAAGTACATAAAAGGAGAGAGAGACTGATGAGCTTTTGCTGAGACAGATGGTCGATAAGAAATGTGAATGCTTGCTCGAGTACATCCGATAATTGATGTCTTATGCAGACATCTATTTGTGGACGTACGGTAACCACAAACAAGAACGCCGGAGATCGATCCAATTGGGGTATTCAACACTACCACTAACTGCTGTACAATATAGAAAGTATTGGAAAGTGTTGGAGCTTCATTCCTGCATTCATGTCACCTCACNAACATGTCCTTGATTAAAAAAAAGTCAAATAACAAAGCCGACAAGTCGTAAAGGGTTAGATTAAATTAGATTTAATTTAGGTTGAACTTCATTTTTTCAATTTTTCAAGTACAACTAACATCGAAAAAAGTTCAATAAGCCAAAAAGGTAGATTTTAATTGAAAAAAAAGTCAACATGCACATCGATGAAAATATAGATACGAAGAGAAAATTGAGCCATCTAAAATAGAAAAAAATTTAAAATGCAACAGTCATATTACTGATATAATGTTTCCAACTAATCATTTGCTCCTCTCGAACTCACCCATTCTATCATAATTTTTTTACAAAATATTTGTATTATATTTTTATTTCAGAAGAAAAGATGTGATTGGCTTGTATATAGATAATATGAAATGGCTGCTACAACAGTATCGCATCAATATCCAAAAAATAGAATTGGACTGTAAGGCTAAATTATAACAATTACGAAATTTTAATTAAGGAATTAAAAATTTGTAAAATTTTGAGAATCAAAACTTCACCCAGCTCATAGTTTGGGGGCAAAAAGTATAATTTAGCCTTTGCTATTTCATCAATGCGACAATTTAAATTTTAGGTTTAAATTGAAAGTAACATTACTGGGAATCCAAGAGAATGCCAATTAGGAACCACTTTATCAAATAGTGTCACAAAATATCGAAAGAGGAAAATAAATTTTATTATTATTATTATTTTTTATTGGTGGAAAAGATTAAGCATCCTCAAAATTAATTTCTCATCTTTGATTGTAGTTTACTGTGGAGTAAGGCCATGTTTGTTTTCCCCGAATCAAAGAGACCAGTTACTGTGGTTTTTGGACATACATTCTTTTTTTTATTATTATTATTATTATTTTTTTGAGAGATAGGTAGCACGCTATCCGCTTCATTTATTTCATTTAGAAATAAACTTAGTTAGAAATGTGAATCAACTAGGATTCGAACTTGGGTCTCGAGTACCAACCACCAAACCCTTTTCTGACCTAACTCTAGTGAGTATGCTAGTTTTGTCGTTATATCACGTTATTATACCTCAATCTTCTTAAATCCATCATTTTCATAGGATCGATTTTAAACAGTCGAGCCACATCGCTTAGATAAATAACTCAGAATTTTTGAATCATCGAATTTCACACAAATATAGAAACATTTGACCCAACGTACCCAAGCCCACAAGGCCCGGAAATATGACATATATTTATAGATCTATTCAAACCAAAATATTTAGCTTGCAAGTATAAATGGTTTCAATAATAAACATTGATCTTTATGGACTGTACATTAGCGCAGTTGGCTAAGAGTTTGATGGTTGGTACCTGAGATTCAAGTTTGATGCATAATTGCTTTCACATCTCTAACTGAGTTTATTCTTTTTTTTAAAAAAATAAACGTAGCAGATAACTTAGAGCAATGCTTTTATACACCAAAAAGATCTCGGCCCTCAAATTTTTTTATAATGAATGGTAGAGCTGTCTTTTAGTTAAGAGGATGACTGGCTTTTGTTGCCTTAGGTACCAGTCACCCTCTTATCAAGGGCAAACTATTTCCTCGTATGTAAAATTAGTATGAAGGGTTTTTTTGTAAATTTATATTTTTATTCTCATAGTATGAAGGGTTTTTTTGTAAAATTACTATTCATTTAAACATAAATTTTTTCGTTCTGAAAATTAAAATTAAATTTGAATTTAATATACATAATTATAAAGTTTAAGCTCAAATTAAATTTTAAATTCAATTTTATAAAGATTTATTACTTATCAAATTAGCACTATCTAATTTGGTAAGTAACAAAATTAAATAAGGAAACAAATAAATTTGGTAATTAGCTTGTATTTGTTTTCTCATATTACTCAACTATTATGCAAAAGTCAATCTCGCCCTTAAAATATGAACGGCTAGATTTAATTTAGCCAGTGTATTGAAGCATTCCTCGATAACTTATTACCTTTCTCTAGCTGTTGTGGTATTAAGCGCGCGGGCACACACTTCCCCTTTCATTTTATAGCAGTTAAGAGAAACATTCGTTTAATCAGCTACTCACATGGCCATGTCCTTCATTTATCTCTTCCTTTCCAAAAATGGAAAAAAAATTTGTATTTTTGAGAGAGAGAGAATAACTATATCTATCTATACCTAAATATTATTATTATTATTATTATTATTATACACATTATTTATCATAGAGTTTGCCACGTAATAATTCCTCCTTCACCCTTCTGCCCACTCCCTAATGCGTCGTCTTTCCATACATTATCTTTAATAGAGTTTGCCACGTGGTAATTCCTACTTCACCCTCCTTCCCACTCTCTAATACTTCATTTTTTCACTTTTCATTTCCACACGATACTTCATCTTCCCATCTGCCTACTTTCTAATTAATATATTCACATAATTCATTATCAACTAAATAAATCGCTANGAAATTATAATAGCTAAAATTAAATTCAGATTTATAATTTAAAGTTAATTTTCAAACATAGAATCGTTTAGTTTAAATAGTTAACAAAATTTATTTTTTAACTATAATATAAACTAAATCTAAATTTAAAATTTAATTTTAATCAATATTTTTGAACTTTAATGCTGTTTTTACTATCTAATAAACAATTTGAATTTAATTTTAAAAATAGAAGCCTTTAATTTAAATAAATAACAAAAGTTATGTTTATAAATACAGCATAATTTACATTTTAAAATAAGTTAATATATTTGAAATTTCGTGTCATTTTAATATCAAATTAACAATTTGAATTGAAATATACTATTCATTTAAACATAATTTTTTTCGTTCTGAAAAGTAAAATTAAAATTAAAATTAAATTTGAATTTAATATACACAATTATAAAGTTTAAGCTCAAATTGAATTTTAAATTCAATTTTATAAAGGTTTATGACTTATCAAATTAGCACTATCTAATTTGGTAAGTAACAAAATTAAATAAGGAAACAAATAAATTTGGTAATTAGTTTGTATTTGTTTTCCTATATTACTCAACTACT
Organism: Ananas comosus; assembly: GCF_001540865.1. NCBI lineage: Eukaryota > Viridiplantae > Streptophyta > Magnoliopsida > Poales > Bromeliaceae > Ananas > Ananas comosus. The sequence goes on along the minus strand of NC_033623.1, from coordinate 11,606,042 downwards.
ATGCAAAAGTCAATCTCGCCCTTAAAATATGAACGACTAGATTTAATTTAGCTAGTGTATTGAAGCATTTCTTGATAACTTATTACCTTTCTCTAGCTGTTGTGGCATTAAGCGCGCAGTCACACACTTCCCCTTTCATTTTATAGCAGTTAAGAGAAACATTCGTTTAATCAGCTACTCACATGGCCATGTCCTTCATTTATCTCTTCCTTTCCAAAAATGGAAAAAAAAATGTATTTTTGAGAGAGAGAGAGAGAATAACTATATCTATCTATACCTAAATATTATTATTATTATTATTATTATTATTATACACATTATTTATCATAGAGTTTGCCACGTAACAATTCCTCCTTCACCCTCCTTCCCACTCCCTAATGCGTCGTCTTTTCATACATTATTTTTAATAGAGTTTGCCACGTGGTAATTCCTACTTCACCCTCCTTCCCACTCTCTAATATTTCATTTTCCCACTTTTCATTTCCACCTGATGCTTCGTCTTCCCATCCGCCTACTTTCTAATTAATATATTCACATAATTCATTATCAACTAAATAAATCACTATTACAAAAAAAATAGTAAAATAAGATTTTTCATATTCTTTTTTCTCACTTTTTTTTCTTTTTTTTTTGACGTAACTAAAGAGAAGCTCGACATCAACAATAGCGGTGGAGGCAATGTGGAGAACAAGATTCGTCTCTCTGATGTCGGCAGCGTGATCAAAGTGCGTCTAGAGTAATAACTCTATTATTATTTCTTTCATTATTATTATGTATAATTTATTTGCTGAAATTATAAATTTTGCTACATTTATACATATTTGTTTCGTATTTTCTATTTATATTTATTAACGTCTCATTGCAAGTCAAAAAATTTTAAAATTTTTACTTTGTCAATCTTCTGTCTTCTATAGCATCAATCCGCCGTAATACGCGGGTAGTGATGTCAATGGGTCGGGTTTGGGTCGGGTTTTCAATAACCATAACTCGAACCCGAAAACCAATTTGAAACCTGAACACGAGCCGGACGGGTTTTAAAAATTCATACCCATATCAGACCCTGACCCAAAACTCGAAACCTGAACCCGAACCCGAAATAATGATTTCTCTTTACCATATTTCAAAATATATTATAGTAAAATCAAAAAATTTTAAAACACAATCAAATAATAGACCTGACCTATTAGGGTTTGAATTTTGGAAAATAAAGTGACTATCGTATATTGCTGGATGAAGATCCAATGGATAAAAATTATTAGATATTTTATATATATATATATATAAAATTTATTCAGATTCGGATTCGGGTTCAAGCTCGGGTCGGATAAATACAAAATTCATATCCATATTCATATCCATCGAGTTTTTATTAATTTTCTATACCCATAACCAAATCTATATCCATTTAGGTCGGATAAACTCATTCTATTCGGATTCGGATTCAGATAATATTTCAGGTATCCATACCGATTGACATTCCTATGCGCAAGTGATTTTCCTAGTATATATAAATGTATAGAACTTAGTGTAGACTCTAGAGTGAGTAGTGGGGAGAACCTGGTTGGCTTTCCAAAGAGATGGGTGCTACTTTGAGCAATACGTAGCCCCGGAAATGATAACCCCATTCAATGTCACTAGCTATTTATTCTTTATTGCATTTTTAATGCATGCATTTCCTTTTATGAAAATTAAACGCTTGCACCACCCCCTCTCCATTTTATACATACAACACCCCCCCACACCCCTGTTTCTCTTTCTCTCCCTCTCTGAGAAATATACACCCATGGAGTTTAGAAGCTGTAGCATCATCCACATGTTGGAATCATGCTTTCTCCTCTTAATTATTTTCCAGTTCGCAGGTACATTTTCTTACACTTCCCTTTTTATATTTATAATAGATGGAAATATATCGGTGGTACTTGGAATTAATTTTTGGCTTAGTTTGGCTTCTTTTTTTTTTTTTTCCCTTCTTTTTTCATGTATGTTGATTGATTTTCAGAGGGATATGATCCTGTGGATCCCAATGGGAACATCACCATCAACTGGGATTTCCAAACTATTACTGATGTTTACACGGTACGTTATATACAACATAAACCATCTCTCTTTTCACAAATGAGACTTGTACTCAGGGATTTATAGAGGATGATTAATTTTATTTTTTGCTTTCAAATTGTACGATTATCCGGTCTCGATCATGTTTAGTGAGAATAAAAATATTAGTTTTATCCGTGTCCAAGATAACCTGAGGAAGTACACTGTTGGTTTGAATTCTTCACATAATTTTATGGTAGAAAATAAAAATCTGAATTTATTTTTCATGGAAAGATTCAAAATACAGCCCACGGTAATTAAGTCGGATAAATTTTCTTGACATTTTGGGCAGAACAAATATTTCTTGTCGTAGTCATCTGAAGTTCTCAGGTGCAATTTCTGTATAGGAGATTTAACATTTTTGCTACCTTTTTCTTTCTTTTTCTGAAATTAGAGTTTGTCACAAGTCCAATTATTCTACGAATTCTATAAATTTCTATGTTTATTCACCTTATGACCTCAAGTAGGGTTCATGTGGTTGGTGTGAGAAAAATTCATATTCTTTTACTCTTTTTCTCCATACTTGTGAAAGTTTTCCTTTTCGAATAAATTCCATTTTTGGATACCTATGTCATGGCAGTGGTTAGGGAGATTCTTTGTGCACTTTTTTTTTATAATCATTTTGAGGAGAACTGTCTTCTTTTTTCTTTTTTTTTTTAACTTTTGGGTGAGTGAAAGAGAATAGGAATTTGTGAGAAAAAACAAAATGCGTACGGAGATTCCGGTAAACTAGTTTAATGATTTCTACAAACTCGTAATTTATCAGTAATCTTAGTGAGTTCAGTTCATCATGACTTGGTACAATTTGTACTAAATATGTTCAATTTGAGTTACACCTTTCGTAGTTTCTAGTTTCTATAACCATTTGATGCTTACCTACAAATACTGGGGACTTGATTTCATTTTACTATCGCACTTTTCGTAAAATTGCTCAGGTCATGGTAAGAATATACAATTTCCAGCTCTATCGGCACGTCGAGCCGCCCGGTTGGAGGCTAAGCTGGGCGTGGGCCGGCGACGAAGTTATCTGGGCCATGACCGGCGCGGAAACCACTGAGCAGGGTAGCTGCTCAAGATTCAGGGGAGAAACTATCCCACATTGCTGCGAGAAGAGCCCAGTTATTGTGGATTTGCCCCCCGGAACTCCTTACAATATGCAAGTAGCCAATTGTTGCCGAGGAGGAGTGCTTTCGTCGACCACGCAGGACCCGATCAAGTACGCGTCAGCGTTCCAGATGGTCGTGGGGAATGCGAATGCCAGGAATTCGACGGTCGAAAAGCCGTCGAATTTCAGTATCGGAGTTCCGGGTTACACGTGCAGCGACGCTGTCGATGTTGCGCCGAGCAAGTTCCGGCACGATAACCGAAGAACTACACAAGCTCTAAGTGAGTGAGCTCGCATTGCGATTTGCTCAGGTGCATAAAATGTAGTAGCTAAAGCTGAATCAATTTTTCTGCAGAGACATGGCAAATTACTTGCTCCTACTCCCAGTTCAGGGAATCAGATCACCCAAGCTGCTGTGTTTCTCTCTCTACATTCTACAACAACACCATTGTCTCCTGCCCTCACTGCAGCTGCGGTTGTCAATCGCCGATCACGGCACCGCAATGCGTCAGGCAATCTCCATTTCCACTCAACTCGCTCTTTTCTCCGTTATTCAGCATACGCATCAGCTCATACTCATCTAAATATAGGGAGAATGAGCAACCTAACTTCTTGCATCTACTAAACGGCGACGATGGCTCGACGACACTCCCTGTCGTGATGTGCACTCAGCATATGTGCCCGATTCGCGTACACTGGCACCTGAAATTGAACTACAGGGAGTACTGGAGGGTTAAGGTGACGATCACGAACTTCAGCGTGCGCCAGAATTACAGCAATTGGAACTTGGTGATTCAGCATCCGAACCTTCGAAGCCTGACGCAAGTATTCAGCTTCAACTACCGGCCTCTTATTCAATACGGCGATACAAGTGAGTGTTTCGCAAACTTCAGCATGCTTTTCGTCGAAAGAAGTTACAGAACATCCGAACAACTGATATTATATCATGTCAAGTGTCACAATTTTCGTGTCACATATTTTCTGAACCTTGTTACAGATGCACATGTGTTACTCTTTTCCAGATGATACTGGGATGTTCTGGGGGATACAGTACTACAATGATATGCTACTCGAGTCCGGCGAAAACGGGAACGTGCAAACTGAGATGCTGCTGCAGAAGGATCCCGCGGAATTCACATTCAAAGGAGGATGGGCTTTTCCTAGGAGGATATACTTCAACGGCCACGAGTGCGTCATGCCGCCGCCCGATACGTACCCTATTCTACCCAGCGGTTGCTCCGATGCCCGTCGTTTCGTTCGTCGATACTTTGGTATGTCTTCGCTGCTGCTGTTTTTCGCATTGCTGTAGTTATAGATTGTTTTGGTGTTATACATTTCCCTTTCAGCTGAGACTAATGAAAAGAGGAAGAGGTTTGTGATATATTACAGAATACTTTTTTTCTTTTTTTTTTCTGTAATTTGGTAACGAGAGTACCTACAAAATTTACACATCAACAACTAATTAATCTCAAGTTTGATCCAATAGTGTGTCGTTTCAAGACCAAGCCAAGTTACAAAGGAAACAAATCCTTGGGGTTTTTTTTTTCTTTTTTTTCCGTATTTATAATCTCATTTTGTTTTTTGTTTTTTGTTATTTATTTTAAAAGTTACATGCTGGAGTTGTGCTCAAAATCCACCAGAATTTGACTGCAACGTTGATTGCCAAACAAATACTACTGTGCCCAATTGTAGATAAGAGTAATTTTTTTTGATAATATTATTTTATTATCTAAGTTTATTTTCATATAAAATTATTATCATCCACCTATAATCATAGTAAGGTACCCTACAGCTAAAATATATATAGGTGTTTGGTGAGTAGTAGCTGGAGATCACTATAAATAGCTTTAGAATCATCTCAATTAAACAAAATTGAATAGTGCAACCCCTAATAAATATATGAGAAATACTTCTATACACCGGCCAATTTAAATCCGACCATTCAATTTTTGAGGTTAAGATTGACTTTTACACAATGGTAACCTGCTCAACAGGTTACCAATCAATTATAAAAATAATATTTGAAAGTATGCATTAGGTAATTACCAAATTTGATAATATCCAACAAATCTTCATTTCCTAATTTAATTTTGTTACTTACCAACTTAGATAATGGCTAATTTCATAAGTGATAAATCTTCATAAATTCGAATTTAAAATTTAACTTGAGTTTAAACTTTGTATTTATAATTGTATAAATTAAATTTAAATTTTAGAAAGAAAAATTTATATTTAAACGAGTAAACATTTCAATTCAAATTATCAATTCAATATTAAACTAACATGAAAGTTCAAAAATTAATGTTACTATCTTTAAAATTGTAATTTAAGTTATAGTGTATTTATAAACTTTTATTATTTATTTAAATAAAAGATTTCTACATTTTAAAGT
>NC_033623.1:11511234-11598968 GCF_001540865.1 Ananas comosus | reverse complement strand
CCTCCCCCGCCGCTCTACCCCCTCGCCTCCTCCGCCTCTCCCTCTCCCGCAACTCCCTCTCCGGCCCCATCCCCTCCTCCCTCTTCCCCCTTTCGCCTCCCTCGCCGCTGCGGGAGCTCTACCTCGACGGGAACCTCCTCTCGGGCCCGATCCCCGGCGAGCTCTCCTCCCTCCGCGCCCTCGCCCACCTCGATCTCCGATCCAACAACCTCTCGGGCCCCATCCCCGACCTCGGCCCCGTCCGGGGCCTCCTCTACCTGCAGGCGAGCGACAACGCGCTCTCGGGGCCCTTCCCGGGCCCGGGGCGCCTCCCCGCGTCCCTCCTCGCCGCGTCGCTCCGCGGCAACCGCCTCGGCGGCGCGCTGCGGGGCGCGTCCCTAGCGGCGCTGCCCGCGCTCCGCGTGCTGGACCTGGCCGGGAACGCGCTGGAGGGCGGCGTCCCCGGCGCGGCGTTCGCGCACCCGGCGCTGGAGCAGCTGAACCTGGCGTCGAACCGGCTGGGGGGGCGGGTGGAGGAGCCGGCCGACGGGGCGTGGTCGACGAGCCGGCTGGTGGCGGTGGAGCTGGGGCGGAACCGGATCGGGGGCGCGCTGCCGGGCTTCTTTGGGATGATGCCGCGGCTGGCGGCGGTGGGGCTGGAGGGGAACCGGTTCGTGGGGGTCATCCCGCCGCAGTACGCGCTGCGGGTGGCGGGCCTCGGTCTCGGGGAATGGGCCCCGTTCGCGCGGCTGATGCTGGCGGGAAACTACCTGATTGGGCCGATACCGAGCCCGATGGAGGGGCTGAAGGAGGGGAGCGCCGTGGTGACGCTGGCCGACAACTGCCTCCTCCGCTGCCCCCCGCAGGTGTACTTCTTCTGCCAGGGCCTGCCCCAGAAGCCCGCCGCCACGTGTCGCGCCTTCAACCCCGGCCAACCATCCCCTCACTTAAACTAAACTTCACTATTAATTTTTTGATTTATCGATGATGATGATGTGATAGAGTGGTGCTGTAAAAGACATATTATAATATATATTATATAATAAATAGGGAAAAAGAAAATGTAGAAAAGAAAGGAATTGCAGGGCACGGTGTTGTAAAACAAAAAAAATAAGAGCCGCTGAATGTTGCAAGAATGGTACGGACTGTAGAGTTTTTTTTAAAAAAAAAAAATTAATGTAATAAATTAATTGTGTTTTTAAGGATAGTGGAGCTTGAACTTGGGAAAGAAGGAAGAGCTCAGTGGAAGGAAGTACTAATTAGGGATTCACATTCCCTAGGTACCGTTTGGTTCGGATATAAGATAGAACTGGTAGTTCCAGGGATAGATATAAATATTGGAACTAGCTAGAACTAGTGTATTTTTGTGTTTGGTTCAGTATTAGATTTGTACCAGGTATAAAAAAAAATAGTGTTTGGATGTATAAGATAGAATAAGAGGAATAAAGTATGAAAGGGATTAAAAATAGGTAACAAAAATTAATTAAATAAATAATGAATTACAATATTGTTAAAAAACATTACTAATTATTTAATGAATATTTTTTTGTCAACTTGCGCTCGTTAGAAGTAAATTATACTTCTCGAAAAAATAAATTTAAACTTTCATACTGCAATAAGATTTATAACAAACTTACCAAATTAATAACTATATTAAAATAAAGAAACATTCAAACCTTTTCATACACATGTTATATACCATTTGTTACAAACACTGTCTTTCCACCTTTTACATACATTTCAATCCATATTGCAAACAACATATTAATAATCATATAAGAATATTTCTAACCATCTTATTAAATATTTAACACAATATAGACTATGCTACAAACTTTACGAAACATTGACGATAAAACAATACAAAAGACAAACCATCCGTTAGCATACATTACAAAAGCGTAGCAGACATTAATAAGTATGCAATAAAAGCAAAATATGTCTACATANAAATAAAAATTACAGAAGTGACAGTAGGGAAATAATATGTTCTATTTTAAAGCATCAATATTTAAGAGCGAAGAAAATTACAGGAGTGATGTGAGTTTCAAATTTTTTCCTCTTTCCAAAAATGTTTCTATCCTTTTTTACTAATATTTTTATGTCTAAAAATTTTCAACCAATCATTTTAAATAATTAACTAAGTAATAATTTATTTCCAAATAAAGATAAATATTTTTTTTTCTTACGCGTAATATCCGCACCGCCAATTCTTTCGCAACATAATATCCATAAATTTTTTAAATATCTCAACATAATAAAAATGATATCTATACTACTTAAAAATTCCTTCGCAAAGAATAATTTCAAAGCAACCGCTTCTACTTTTATATATAGTAAATTTCGCAACCAATAATTTTAAATAATTAATTAAACCAATAATTTTAAATAATTCATATCGTAACCAAATATTCATATTTGAGTTTGACACGTGGCAAGAATATAGAAAGCCACGTGCCAGCTTCTCACATAAGGTTCATTAAGGGTTCTACTTTTATATATAGTAATAGATTATCTCTTTTATTTATTTTTTATTTTTTAAGGTGAAAATTGATAAAATTTATGTAAATTATTGATTATTTTGAGTTACTATTTAATTTTTAAAAAATTTTAATTTTACCGTTTAACTTTTCAATTCTTTTGATTTGAGTCGGCCAATAATATTTTAAAATTTAAATATATTATTTATTTTTACAAATTAAATATATTTTATATAATTTTTGCAATAATAATTCTATTTAAATAAATAATTAGCTTAAATGTTAAAGGTAAAGCACTGTAGACTAATTCAAATGAAATAAATTTAAAAAAATTAAATTTTTAGTAGCTAATTTAAAATAATTTATAGTTTGAAGAAATTATGAATTTTTTTATGTTTTTTTGTACCCACATATTGTTTGATGGGATAAGGCTTGGGCGTATGCTTATATTGTCTATGAATGTTGTTTATGTGGTGGTATTGTAAGAATTTTAATAAGAAAAAACTTCAATATGTGGTTTCATTTTTTCTCACTTTAGTATTATGTGGTTTAAAGTGTATCAAATTAGTATCCTATGATTTTGCACTTTCTCACTTTAGTACCATACGGTTTAAAGTGTATCAAGTTAGTTCTCTGTGGTTTCGCACTTTCTCAGTTTAGTACCCTGTGGTTTAAAAACCGCAGGATACTAATTTGATATAAAAATAAAACCACATGATACTAACTTGATACAAAAATAAAATCACAGAATACTAACTTGATACATTTTAAACCATAGGATACTAAAGTGAAAAAGTGCAAAACAACATGGTACTAACTTGATACACTTTAAACTATAGAGTACTAAAATGAAAAAGTACGAAACTACAAGAGTTTTTTTTTGAAGTTTTCTCTTTTAATAAGTTTATATCTAAATTATATCTTATATGAGTTTGTCAATTCATCGGCAATATAGAACATTAATATTGTGGCAGACTTATGATAGCATTCGTGTTGGATTTATCAGTTCATTTATATAGCGTTTGAGTGTTACTGTTATATATTATTAAAATATTATTGGGTAGACTATATATTTGATCCGCAAACTATAATTCATCTGACACTTTGCCTCTCCAATTTTAATTTGGTATATTTGTTAGCTCAAAATCTTTAAATAATTATAATCGAGTTTTGATTTAATTTGATTGAATGGTGATACATTGTTGATGTGATAGCAATATAATAGCACTATAGTTCATGACGTGAAATGACCAAGATATTACATTACATTCTCATTAGCAATATGGTTGATTTTAATAATTTTAAGAAAATAGCAATAAATTATAATAAATTAAAATTTAAAGATTAAAATTATCACCCATCTTATACAGTTGTAGTTTGAAAACACATGGGTAATCATGTAGAGAGATTTTTCTTTTTATTCACGCACACGTTTGAAAAGTTTTATGAGAAATGATATGTATACACCTCAAAATAGATATATGATGTACATCTCATTATTGATAGATAGGATGTACATCATACATCCCCTTTTGAGAGAGTACCGACAGTTTTTTACAAATTTTATCTGATGAATTTGGAAGGTTAAAACTTATGTGAATTTACACCTTATGTAAATTTATACTTAAGAGTACTTCGTGATAATGAGCTAGTGGATACAAGGAGGAATTTTATTATATATCAGTGACAACACATCATTTATTAACAGTCAATCATATCTTCCTATTTAAGAGAAAAGTATAATAAGTATATTTTTTAAATAATAAATAGATGAAGTTAAAAAAATAATTTGATTGATTAATGACGCCACATTGGTAATATAATTGATGCATACTTTTTTTTTTTTTTTAAGACCTTAAATACGATGATGTCGCTATTGGATGGGTCTAACTCTGGGCTAGGCCATGGCTCATCTTAAAGGTTTTGAATGCATATAATTACTACGTAGTACAGCTAAAAAACATATATAAGTTTAAAAATATAAAAATTATAATTACATGATCTAAAATGTAGTAATAACTATTACAAATATAAATAATTTATTTTGTTATATTCACCTAAAGATTTTATTTATAAATTTTATAACTTGCTATATGAGATAATGAGCACCAAGGTTTACCCTCTAAAAAAAATTTCTATTTAAAAGTTGACCAAGCGATTAAATATGCTTACTTTTTATTTAAAGTTATTCTCTATATGTTGCAGTTAAAATTGCTCTTAACTTGAGTAATAGTTCTAACTATTATAGTTTAACAATATATACAGTTTCATTACAATAGTTAAATTTAAATAAATTATAATAAAAATTATATTATATTATATATAATATATTAATATATATATATATTATATTATATATATATATATATATATAGAGTTGAGCTAAGAATACCTCGAGAGTAAACGTGCATGTTTCTCTCGAGTTGTTTTCGATGATAGAGCTTCCAAATTGACGATCGGCTCCGTTAATATGATCTAAACCATTTTAATACTCCTAGAAATCAAATTTCACCACTTGATGATTTTTATATCCATCTAGTGAATAGAAAAAATGATGGCTAAAATGAATATTCTTTAAAAAATGATGATAGGAGTCTTGTAATCAAGATCAAGAGTATAGATCTTGTTTTAAATAGTTTAAAGAATTTTCTAACAAAAATTCAATTGATTTGGATATCTTTACACCGTTAAACGAGAAAACGTCTCTTATCCACCATTAAAATTACAAATTTTGAAACCCTTTGATCATTAGGCAAATGATGTCGAAAAGATTTGAAATTTGATTTCTAAACACTTCAAGTGGTATAAATCATATTCAACGGAGCCGATCGTCAATTTGGAAGCTCTATAATCGAAAACAACTCGAGAGTAAACGGGCTCGTTTACTCTTGAGAGTATTCTAGCTCATATATATATATATATATATATATATATATATTGAATTAGGCTGTAATACTATTAATAGTAAAACGCTCTTTTTGCTATCAAGTTTTTAACCTTTGGATGAAAAATTGTAGAGTCAGGATGATATTAGTCGGTTAGAGTTGAGTGGTCCCCCTAGGGTTGAGTGGTCCCCACTGGGTTATAGTATTTAATCCAATGGTTAGAAATAATGAAAAGAGTTGATCCAAAAGCTAAAAAACTGGTAGCAACAATAGAATTTTGCTACTAATAGTAGCCCAGTCCAACTCTATATACATATATAATTACAACTGCTATATGGTTACAATTACATACTTTATCGATCCTTCGGTGTGGTTCTATAGCTTGCTCTTTGGTAAAGCATCTTTACTTTACTTTTGAATTGCCAAAGCATTACGCTTCTGGCATGTAAACAACAACTAAAGTTGCTGCTGACCATCTCTAGAACAAGTGGTAAAGAACTTGGTGATTGATACCCGAAATACCAAGTTCGAATCCTAATTAATTCACATTTTCAGCTAAGTTTATTTCTAAATAAAATAAACGAAACAGGTAGCGTGCTTATCTATCTCTTAAAAAAAAAAACAAAAAAAAAAACAACAACAACAACTAAAGCTGCTGCTTCTTTCCCGCTACTATAGTGTGAATTAATATCCAAACGGAAAATTTTTGTTTTTCTTTAAAGCTTGAGGTATATTAAAAAAATTGTGTTTCAATAATTTGTATATAACATTTTTATCCCTAATTCCTATAAGGGCCTGTTTGATTTCTAATAATTTTTTACGAATAGAACGTAGGAATTGTTAAATCCTATATTTATTTTATAACACGAAACTAACGTGACATGAATTAAAAATATTTGTGGATTCAAAGTTCCACCTCCTTTCTTGGTAAATTTTCTTTCAAAAAATTTTGATTTTAAAAAGACTAAAATGCTTTTTTGCAAATTTTGTTTCTATCCCCAAAATTTAAATCGGGTACCAAAAAAAAATAAAATTATGAATCCTCTAAATGTATAAATATTTAAATAGATTTTCCATTGAAATACTAATAACTTTTACTGTAAAATGATATATAATATTAATCTTTATACATAAGGATATTGAGGTAATTTTCTTAGATACAGCTCGTTGCAAATTTTTTTTCAAGATATATCCCTACAACTATGATCCGTTAGAAAAATATAATTAATCATGAGTAAAATATATAATCCTAGATAGTGAATAAGTTAAATTGACATTTTTACCCCTCTTATATTATTGGATAAAATATTTTTTGGGAGGATATTTATACATAATTCTAACAGTTGGGGCTTTTGGAGGAATATAATTATAAGAGCAAAAATGTTATTTTACTTAATTGCTGTTTATAAATAAACAGTGCTCTAATGTTAACAAACCACAAAAGCAAATATAAATATTACTGAACTTTGTATGGATAAAAATAAAAAGTTAAACTTTATTAAGGATATATTTATTATTCAATATATTTACAGGGAGCTGTATGCAATTAACCTATTTTATTAATATAGTTGAATAATTTTTGCGTGGAACTAAATACAGAAAAAATATATTACTGTGTATTCTAAAATATGTATCAAGTAAAATATTCACACAAGACCGATATTTTATCATGAAAATAGATTTTTCAAAAAAATTAATTTTCAGTGAAAAAATTTAAATTCCGCAAACCAAATATGCCCTCAAAAAAAAAAGAAAAAAAGAAAAAAAAAGAAAAAGTTATGGCCAACCGTGTATCTCATGAGGCCTTGAACGACACAATCCATCTATTGTACAAATTAACCTTATTAATCAATATCCTGTATATATTTTGCTCTAATAGGGTTACATTTTGGATTTTTTTTTTTTTAACAAAGATAGTTCATGTTCCAATAAAGCGAAGCCAATTTTTTTTCTTTTTTTCTTTTTCTTTCTTATTTCCCTTCTATAGGGAATGGATCTTTTTTTTTTTAATCTAAATATGTGTTTTAGAGTAATATTTACCCATAGAATAAGGTAGGCCATAGTACAAAAATAATAGCATCTTGTACCGTCCATCACTGGTTGAATGGCACGGAAAAAGGAAGGTTCCTGATTTGTTCTACACGCTAAAATGCCACCCAAAAAAAGGACACCGGATTACCTCACGTTTTGTTTTTTCCTTTTCTTTTTGGATAATTTACCTCCTTATAATTAATTCATAGTTCTCACTTGATTTTGAATACATATATTCTCATAAAAATTGATGATAGAATTTTTTTACATCATACTTTCTAATCGTGTCTAACAGGCACTCTTCATAATTCTAAACAAAATCTTATCAAATTAAACAGGTGTAATTTTGTTAGTTTTGTAAAGTAAATTGAGAAACAAATAAGTGAATTCGCAACTTCTTACCCTCGGATTTCAGATTGTGCGAGATCCATACAGCACATGCCATTGGCACGTTTAACAAATGTAGTGTCACACATTTTGCGCTTGTTTAATTGCCCCCCTTCTTGTATTAATACAACTGCAGCTTCCTATAGAAGCATTTTACAATAGAAACTTCACCAAATCCATGCACACAGTAGACATGGATGATGCTAGAGAGTTTTTCACTTAGGAGAAGCACCAAAACCTCTCCTCCTCTCAATTTTTTGGGGGATCTCATCTTAGATGGATTCGAAAGCAATTTTGGCATCCAACACGTCATACTATTTGAACACTCCAGGAAGGAGAAAGGCTAAGTTTAACGTCGCGAAAGGTTTAGCCATCCGTTCCCTAGTTACAAATAGGTCTTTGGGCTCTCCATGCGCTCCTCTCTCGACGTTATTACAACGACAAAATGTTCGCGCAGATGCGAAAGAGAGAGGGGAATTCGGTGGCAATTCCTGCGGGAGGGCCGACTTCAGTGAGAAAGGAAGCGAGATGTTTTGGGTGCGCTTCTTGGGCTTCCATTCAAAGGGCGTGCAATCGTTTATTACCATGTTAACACCTGACCAAGTAAGTTATTCCGCTAATTCTATATGATTAATATGATAGAAAATGATCCAGAAATTAATCTTAACAATATCCATAGATAAGACGATACTTCATGTTTACAAGTACAAACAACTTAATTCGACATGATATTTGCAGAACCAACCTGCTCTCCAGGAAGATACATCATCAGGCGACGACTCATCGGAAGAAAGCAGCAGCGACAGTAGTGATGAAGAAGAGTCATCAGACGAATCATCATCCGATGACGAAGAAAGTGATAGCGACAACGACAAAGCGAAGCCTATAAAAAAGCCTGAAAAGCCTAAAAAGCCTGAAAAGTAGGAGGCTTAAGATGACGTAGTTTTGAGTTTTTCTCTGCAACGCGAGTGCCCTTGCTAATTTGCTTTTCATTTAAATTCAGACCCTCATATGAATTTACGCACTTAATAAGGTGTTCTCATATCAATGTTCTGGGAATGCATTATTAGATTTTTCATTGGATCCACTGAATCAGCGCGATATCTTAGTCTTAGATTCCCTATGCAATTTATGAACGATTACTTTGAAAACTTTACGATGATTTGTCGAGTAATAAGTTACAACTTATCCATGAATAATCTGTTTCAGTGACCAACTTTCCGTTTACTTGAACTATTGATTTAACTATTGATAATATGTTCTGATAGAAATAATCTCTTTTTTTTTTCTTTTTTTTTTTTCGCCTTTCGTCGAGGCTTTACTGCCTCACCCATGTAGCTTAATTCACTTACTGAATGAATGAAGCGGGTAGCGCGCTACCTTTTTCTCAAAAAAAACTTAAAGTGAAATATTAGTCTGATTTTTTTTTCTCTCCCTGAGACTATATGACTACTTAGGCAATCAATTTTTGATTCGATGTTGTTGTATAACTAACCAAATTTGAGACACTTCTCCTTTAATCAACAATATTATTTCTATCAGAACATATTATCAAAGCAGATAAAAGAGAAGGAAACAAGAAAAGTACAATAAGAGACCATTTAACAGGATCATCCTTACATCTTATAGGGTTTGTGACCTGGTTTATTTCCACAACATATTTCACTAATTATCACAATATGTATAGCAAATAATAATACCACAACAACAAAGTGAACCTCTTAGGGCTCATCTTTGCCTCACACTTAAACCAAACAAACACCACACCATATCTATATGTCTTAACAATTCGTTTTGAGCAAAGCAAAACGAGGATTATTGCAACACTAATCATTAATTACCACCATGATCATAATTAATAAATAGATAATGTAACTGCATGATCACCTCACCATAGCATTTGGATTTAGCGGCGGAAACTCCGCACCGGGCGCACCGTTTCCCCGTTCTCGTCCCTCAGCTTCACCGCAGTGTAAACGGCCGCGCCAGTGATTGCACCTGCTGTCGGGGCCGCCAGGTATATCCATATCTGCTTGTAGTTCCCCGCGGCCACCGCGGGCCCTAATGTTCTCACCGGATTCATTGATCCCCCACTCGATGGCCTAATTTCGATTTACATAAATAAATCATGATTAGAATGCTATTAAAAGAGAGGAACACTAATCATTAATTATTTCGCTAATTACTAACCCCGCGATAAGTATGTTAAGCATCACAGTTGCTCCCACCGCTATTCCAGCTAATTCCCCTACCTGAATAATTTTATCCGCAAAATGTCATTAAAAATTATTAAAAATAAATTATAACTTTTTATTTTGGTCACATCACATCAACTTAGTGTGCTGTTTAATCCAAAGGACTTGATTGAAATAATTTACGAGGAATCAAAATGAACGTGTGGGTAAACATTGGAAAGCGAAAAGTAGTTATTTTGGGATTAGTACCGCACGAGTATCGGTGGCGACGGCGGTGACGACGAAAAGGAGATTGAAGGTGATGACGAACTCGATAAAGAAAGCTTGGGTGGTGCTGACGGAGGGGACGGTAACGCCGCCGGAGAGAAAGGGATGGTAGATGCCCTTGAGGGCGAACGAGGCGCATATGGAGGCCGACACCTGCGCGGCGATGTACGCGGGGACCTGCACCCAGGGGAAGTGGCGGAGCGTCGCGAAGGCGATGGTGAGCGAGGGGTTCAGGTGGGCGCCCGAGATGTGGCCCGTCGAGAGAATGACGATCATGACGGCGAGCCCCGCGCACGCGGCATTGCCGATCAGCGTCTCCGCGCCGTTGTACTTCTGGTTCACGATCGGCGCCGCCGTCGCTCCGAAGATGAGGATGAAGGTGCCCACGAACTCAGCTCCTAACTGCACTCCGTGAGCGTGCATAGAGACAAAACCAACACATGATTTTATAAGACCATTTAGATTGAGTTTCGAATCATGCTAGAGCCCTAAACATTAATTGATAGCTATATTGAAATAAATCAGCTGTTCAAAAAAAAAAAACCAAAAAAGAATCTGGATCAAGTTGAATACACTAAAAACGGTGATTAATAACTGATTCGTGACTTAAATTTGAAATATTGCTGTTGCTTAAGATTGCTAAGTCAAATAGCGTAGTTTAAAAATACACATACTCATCGACCTTAAATTGGACTCAAAATTATTCTCAAGTTTGATTCTTTGATAAGCTTTTTGAAGCACCGCTTATAATTTTTTTTAGTGGCTCTGTCTAGTGTTGAAACTTTTCTGATTACTTTTAAAGCCCAAAATCTCATTTTAATTTTTTTACGCTNTTGTTGGTAGCTTGGAGGATTAGAAACATGACTATTGCTTTCCAATTAGCTGTTTTTGCATTAATTGCGACTTCATCAGTCTTACTGATTAGTGTACCCGTTGTATTTGCTTCTTCTGATGGTTGGTCAAGTAACAAGAATGTTGTATTTTCCGGTACATCATTATGGATTGGATTAGTCTTTTTGGTAGCTATTCTTAATTCTCTCATTTCTTAAACTTATTTGGTATTTCCCCGATCCAAAAACAAAAATGTCACTCCTTCAAATAAATTCGAATTGTGAGACATATTAAGATTCAATCTGAGTTCTGAAAAAAAAATTCTATTTCAATGTTATTAATTGGATCTAATAAATAAGATTATCTTAATCTATCTTAATTGGAATCTTACTTTACTATAGTATCTGAAGTATACTATCTAAGTTTTACTTTTTACTATACTATCTAAGTATCTGGCCCTGCACAAATATGATCCAGCCGCATATATGATATATAATATATGTCATATATGTGTGGACATATACGTGCGTATCAGGGAGGAAGAAAATGCGGATATGGTCGAATGGTAAAATTTCTCTTTGCCAAGGAGAAGATGCGGGTTCGATTCCCGCTATCCGCCCATAATCATAATTAAGTAATGTACTATGATAAAAAGATAAAAAATTAATTGACTACTATACTAACTACTAACTACTATAGTGGTTAGTATAGTAGTTCTATCTTCCCCCTTTCCTTGCCTACCATCCAAAAACAAAAATGTTGCGGAGACAGGATTTGAACCCGTGACCTCAAGGTTATGAGCCTTGCGAGCTACCAAACTGCTCTACTCCGCGCTAAAGAACTAGGAACTAATGGGCGAAGAAAGATTGGATACGCCCCTCTACCATATCTATACAAATAGAATAGTCCATTTATACAGAATGGTAAAGAGAGCCACTAACCGTACTTGGTGTAGTTAGCTAAGAATTTCATGGTTAGTATTTAAGATCTCAAGTTTGAAGCTAATTAGTTGCTTTATATTTTCTATTAAATTTATTTTTAAAAAATTGAATGAAACAGACAGTTTACTACCTTTATCTAAAAAAAAAAACTCTTAAAACAACTACAGTTTTAGTCACCCAAAAAGCAAAACAAAAAAGAAAAAAGGAACGCTTCTTTAAAGCCAATCTTTAATAAGGTTTCATGAATCGATGAAGGGCTAGCTTTTGGGTGAAAATGAATCAAACAAAGTTACTTACTTTCACTTTGAGATCAAGCTACAGATTAAGAAGCTTTTTAACTTTTGAGTTTCAAATATATATATATATATATATATATATATAGACTAGAGAATCTGATCACACCAATTTAATTAGTAATAAAGAAAATGAGAAAAAAAAAGGGAAAAAAACAAGGGTGACCCAATGAGAATCAAAACTTGTGAACTATGTGGATTGTGGAACATGGAGGTGACATCATTGACAGGTCGAGAACGGTCTAAAAGTCTAAAATGGAAGCACATAAGAAACAATTTAGATTGCGTTATTAAATGCCAAAATGGTAAGATGATGCTCAAACTAAATAAATAAATAACGGTGCAGTGATTAGTTGCACGGAATCGAGTGAAGCTGTAAACTGCTTTTATTATCTTTATATATTTATTTATTTATTTATTATCCAGAGAGAAAAAGGCACGGCTTCTTAGGTGCACCCGAACCAAGACAAATACTACATTCGACTTCCACCAGAATTTGCGAGAACTAGTTTCGATTGATCAAATTGAATTTTTCTTATATTTTATAACTTAATTTGACCAGTTCAATAAATTTGATCTGTCTATGGTAAAAAAATATATTTGGTAATTCTAAATACATACATAGAGTAAGTATGTTTATTAAGTCCGATTTACTTAATTACGTGAATACTGATCAGATTCAATGAATACGTTCTCTTAATTACGACTTGCATTTAAATTCTAAGTTTACAACCTAGAGTGATGTTACCCTTCCCAATTAGATCTCAAACACTTGCTTCTAATACTTGTTTTAGCTAGCCTCCAAATGGTGTGAGGACATGCTATTAGAAGTGATGTAACTCTTGGTTTTGCTATTTTGGATAAGGGTTTGGCTCACATCATTCACACCTGCTACATTATGTTAATGAAAATTAAGCGTGTTAGCGAATTTTTAGCGTGTCGTGTCGAATTTTGTCAAATGGTTAGATCACACCAAGAATGCCATGCGCACTTAATTTGGATCCACGCATGACTAATTAATGATGGGCTCAACTTGGATGCATGGAAACGATGGTGTTGATTGATTAATCGGTTAAGATTTGAGAACATTGATTTATTCTAGGATTAATGACCTAAACACCGACTAAAAATTATTTGGCACACCCTCCGCGNCTAGAAAATAAATTTTATGATTTTACGATATCATTTGCCTAGTGAACGAAGGGGCTCAAAATCAACGGCTGAAAATAAAAATCTTACAAAATGTAATAATATGACATTAAAATTTTAAATCAAAGATATTGATCTTGTTTTATATAGTATAAAGAATTTTCTATCAAAATTTCACGTGATTTGGATATTTCTACACCGTTAAACTTGCAAACGGCTCACTACGGTCATTGAAATTTGTTGATTTTGAGCCCATTCGATCACTAGGCAAATGATATCGAAAAATAATAAAATTTATTTTCTAGATACTCCAAATACTCTAGATTAAGTTTAACGGAGCCGATCGACGATTCGAAAGTCGCAACATCGAAAACGAGCTGAAAGCACGGAAGGCTCTGTGCTTCCGATAGCATAGTAGCCTCACTCTATATAATAAACACTATAATTAACCACTATAATTAACCATGATAATTTCTTCACAAAAAATAAACGTACTTTTTGGTCGGCTACACTTTGAAGCAAGGATTTAAGTGCCGTGGCACGGAGTCGTGCCGGAAACTTGCCGGCACGGTACGGCACGGTGCGTGCCGAGCCATACCGATGCGTGCCGTTCAAAAAAATTCTTGTGTGCCGACAAATAATAGCATGAAATATCTATTTTCTTTAGCAATAAAATATTCTAACTATTTATTATGTCTTTTTATCATATCTTTTGAACTTTATTGAGTAAACTACTTACTAATTTAAAGAATAGAGAGTTTTGAACTGTGCCATCGGCACGGGATTTGTATCGTGCCGGTATCTTATTGGCACGGTACGGCACGGTGGATACGGCCCGTGCCGACGGGCACTTAAAACCTTGCTTTGAAGTACTCTTTCCTCACTAGCACCTCTTGTGGGTACGTATTGTTCAGGGACAAATGCTTATAAACAAAAACAAAAAACAAAAAGTGAAAAAAGGTACCTCTATATTATGAGAATTAATGGGTGAATATTTTTATAATCCTTCGCAGGAAACACAATAATGACACGACTAATATAGAAATCCGAACAAAATCACCTTTTCCTTTATATACTATGTGGGACAAGGGCATATATATACTTCCGAGCTTCAAATTTATGCTATATAATAAACAAAATTTTGAAATAATTCTATAATTATGCATTAAAAAGCTATTATTTTGGAATTCAAATTTGTTTAATGGCTGAACATGGGTCAAATTTGGCATGCCGAAACTTCGACTAAATTCCATCTTTAATTTTTAAATTACCATGCTAGTTTTATTTCAGTTCCTAAGTTTTGATTTTTAACTTTTAATCTCAACATCGCCTCAATAATGGAGAGAGAGAGAGAGAGAGAGAGATAGAAGCCTCAATTATTAGAAATGTGACGTGACACACACCAATTTGTAAAGAAATTATATTTAAAAAATTATTAATGCACGTACAAACAAATTTTGATATATTCGCGAAGATGGTAATCGGTTGAATGACGCAAAGTTTAATTAGGGACTAAAATGAAAATGATGCGGGAGAGGTGGAGGGTGGAGGTGGCACGTGCGTGCGTACGTACCTTGCGAGTGAGGGATACGTCGGGCCTGGGGAAGTCGGTGAGGCACGTGCGGGGGCCGGCCCAGGAGTAGTCGACGGGCAGGCACTCGTTGCACCGCGGCATCGACTTGCGGTCGTACGAGAGCGAGTCGACGCGCCCCCCCGCGAACAGCGGCGCGCCCGGCGTGCCCGGCGTGCCCGGCGTCGGCGGCACCGACCTGTTCGGCGTGCCGTTCTCCGTCGCCTCCGCCATTGTCGCTGTCGTTCTACGTCGATATTACTCGAATATATGCAAAGCAAATTTGTGTTTTTTTTTTTTTTTTTTTTTTTTTTTTTTTTGGTGGAGGGATGAGGTAGTTAAGAAGGGGAGAATATATTACATGTTTTTTGGGTTTTTTATAAAGTTTTTGCTATGAAAATGGAGGAGCTTGATCCAGGGTTGATAACAAAAGGTCTAGCTAGCTAATGCATGATAAGTAGGGGGAAAAAACAAAAAAAACTTTTTTTTTGGTGATTTTTTTGGTGTTTTGATGGAGAGTGGAGAGGGAGAGAGTTACATGATATGAAGGATTTTATAAATGTGTTGCTAAGGAATAAGGAGTAGTGATAAGAAATCCAGCCTAATTAAAGAACTTTTTCTTTCTCTTTTTTTTTCTTGAGTTTTCGAGGGGATTTTTTTTTTTTTTTCTTTTTTGGGTTTTGGATCTGGTTGGGAAGGAACCAAAAATTACATGCTTGGGAGGTTTTTTTTCAAGGTCTTGTTAAGGAATAATAGGAGGAAGATGATCCAGAGCTCACAAAGCTAAGAACTCCAAAAGAGAGAAATCAAAAGAGAAAAATGCATTAATGCTCACAAAGCTAAGCACTTTGAATGTATGAGGCTAAAAAAGATTGGGAACAAGCTAAAGAGAGAGAGAGAGAGAGAAAGAGAGTAGAGAGAGAATGGAGATGGTATTTGGGTGTTTGGAGATGGGAGTGGGTGAATATATGAAGATGTCAGTGGGAGAGAAAGTCAATAGCTAAGGCTGGGCTTCTTCACTCAAACAATTCATTTAAATACATCTGGGAATTGATAGCAAATTAGCAATACCTACTGTTATATTTATTCATATCAGAATACATACATTATATCTAATGCTATTATATTTATTCATATCAGAATACATACATTATATCTACTACCAATATGTTTTTTCATATCAAAATATGAGTAGATCGACCTTGTGTGCTATTAATTAGGAGCAGGAGGCCAGCCAACGTGCTCCAAAGCCGTTTCCGATAATAAAATTTTCTAATCGATGATCGACTCCGTTAAACTTGACCTAGTATATTTGAGGTATTTTGAAAATAAATTTTGTAGTTTTTCGATATCATTTATCTAGTGATCGAAAGGATTCAAAATTGAATGTTAAAAATAAAAATCTCACAAAAAATTATGATCTATATAGCATTAAATTTTTCGATTAGATATATTAATCTTGCAATGAATAGAATAAAGAATTTTTTATCAGAATTTCATCTGATTGGAATGCTTTTACATCGTTAAACTTACAAACGGCACACATCAACTATTAAAAATTATTGATTTTCAGCTCATTTAATTACTAGGTAAATTATATTAAAAAATTTAATTTTTTGTTCTAAATATTTTAAATTAACTAAATCAATTCTAACGGAGTCGATCGTCAAATCGGAAGTAGCCACAACCTGTGAAAAAGTATGCTTACTTGGCACTGACCCAAAGATGGATTATAATTAATTAGGAGATGACTAATGCTATAAGTAATCAAGTATCTCAAAACGTATTCTATATTATAGCTTTAAATCATTATTGCATATATTATTGTTTTAATTTTTTTAAAAAATTTAATGCCGTGACATGAACTAACTTAAAAAAGCTAAACTACTCACTTGCATAGTTAGTTAATTCGCGTTTAATACGTGAATTATTCGCGAACTTTTGAATACATGAATTAAACGGACCGTTCCATATTTTTTCGAAAAGTTCGAAAAAAACGCGTCTTCATCCTCAAAAATAATTATTCATGAATTATTCGCGATTCGAGAATTATTCGCCCAAAAAAACGGCTGTTGCGGTCCGGCCGAGGTTCGCATCATCGCCGCTCTCGTCGCCGAGCTCATCCGGGTCGTCGTCCTCCTCCTCCGCCGCCCTGGCCGGCACCGGGAGCAAGAGCTGCGACTGCAGATCCGGTCTCGTCGTCCTCCTCCTCCGTCGCCATGGCTGGCGCCGGGAGCAAGAGTGGCGGTGACAGATCCGCCCGTGGCCGTCTGCGGAAAAAAGAAGAGGAACAGTACAAAAATCGAGGCTTTTGGATTCATAAATCATACGCGGTCCACGAGGCCTCTTCTGCCTCGTGGACCGCTTGAGAGGGAGGTCCACGATGGACCTCCCTCTCATTATTTATATTTTATTTTATAAATATATATTTATTTATTATATATAATATTTTATTTATAAATTTGTAATTATTTATTAATATTTCTAAATATATAATTTTTATATATTATTAATATATGTTTATTATAATTTTGGATATATTTAATCTATATATAAAAATTATAATAATAATATATATAGTATATTAATTATTATATATTTATTATATAGCCGAATTTTTTATTCCGAATTTTTAATTGGTGAACGTATAATATCCGTATAAATCACGTATCTGAATAATTACCGAATCCGTTTTTTAACCGTATTTTTTAACGAATTTAAAAATTAAAAGACGAATTTTATCCGAATTATACCGTACCGAATTTTTGTCGAATCCGAATTAACTAACTATGCTCACTTGTTCTTAAATGTATAAAATAAATGAAGATATGTCTAATGATTGACCCATTTGATATAAAATGATTTATCAATGACATTCTAGGGTATGTTGTTAGGTGCATGTAGCTTATTATTTTATCTTGCATAATTAGCACGTATTTATTGGGTCGATCGGAAACTAAAGGGTATGAACCAAACGTTAATGCTATGTTAAAATGCTCATATCCAATTCAAGAGTTCTAAGCTAATAGACAGAAATAGCCTTCATATACATTATACATATGTAGGTCAAGGTTTTGTTTTGTATCTAATGCAAAACTATTATTCTGAATTATTTTGGATATTTAGTCAAATTTGAATCGCTTCAATTTATTGGTCTCATTGGTTTTTTATTTGAATAGGTTCCTCTGAATTTAGCATTGCATGTAGAGATGTACACCGAGAAAAAGCATGGCATTAATTATTAATATTCAATATTACCAAATAAATTTATTAGTCAATCTAATTTTTCCAAAAGTAAAAAAAGATGAATGTGTTATAGTCCCTTTCCGCAAAAAAAGTGCTTAATATAACTTTTAAAGGACGGTGTGAACATATTGATATAATACTCTTGTGTAGCTTATATATGCCAAATATTGCTTGGCTTTTATTTTATCGTTACTTTTACTTCGCATAAAAAATATTATCATTTACTAATTTAAAATTAAATACGACTACTTGGTATATATGTGAATACATTCCAGTGGAGGATTCCAATCCTTGGAATATGACTTTGTGTCTCCTCCCTATCAGTGAGCTCCTAAACAAACAAATTAAAGAGATGGCATCTACAATGCCTTGGTCAAAGCCTATCTTTCACACGCATCAATTCATGGGCACTTTTTTAAAAAAATAAATAAATAAATCATTGAAGGAATATCTCCCTTGTTGTATATGCATTCCACATACATGAATGTGACGTTCCCATCTCATTTGGACCCACCAAAAATACATTAGTGGTCATGATGATCTCTTGAATATATCTTAAATGTTTCATTGTAGACACCAAGGGGACAAAGAGCATTTTTGATCTTCTTTCTTATTGTAATTACTCGAGTATCTATTATTGAGCGTAAAATATTAAAATATCACTCTTTGGTAGCAGCATCCATAGTATATATTTAGCTACGATAGCATGCTAACTAGATTTTCTTTTTTTTTCTTTTTCTTTTTTTTAAATGCCTAATTGAACTGCTCTTAAGTATTTTTAAACCCTATAACATGAGTCTATTGTGGTAAATTTGCTCACTTAATTAACTTTGTTCCTTGCATAATGTGATAAATTAAATATTGTATGCTTGATTGACCTAGTTCGAATGATCGAAGAACAACAAGACTTTGTATTATACGATTCTTTACTTATCGAAACCAAAAGGTTACGCTGGTGATATTCACTAGCTTGTGCTTTTCTGGAACCATCCAAACACTGGATTTACTTAAAGCTCATTTGCCAACCATTGATTGGAGAAAAAAAAGAAATTATGTAACAATTTTTCTCTTTATACAAACTAGTGCACATGCTTCAACTGTTCATAAGCACAAGAGATTGGAGTTACATCGATTCTTTACTTGCCTTACTCATTACTTTTTAGTTAAAGCATTTGAAACAGCACCTCTGTGGGTTTGGTTAAAATTTTCATTCTAAATTTAATTAGGACATATTCGATCGAAGGTATATATACTAGAGCATTTTATGTTGCTCTTAAGTTAAATTTATTCTATTTTTGTCACTTTTTTGTTGAAAATGTCCATGGGTACTCAACTAGGTGCAAGATGAGAGTAATAACTAATTGCTGCAGCAATAATTAGGGTTTTGACATTATCTATCACTCTACACACCCTTAAGATGATTTTTCCTTCTCAGACTCAACCCGCATTTTCACTCAATCTTCTTTTATACCTTATATATTACTGAAAATCCCAATGGTTTAGTTGCGATTAGAATATTAAATTGCATATATATATATATAGTATAGTGAGTTAGCCAAAATGCATGGAAGGCGCCCTTTAACCATCACTTTATTCCACTAATTAATGCTTTATTGAGTCTAACGTACACACACTCATCACCCTTAGTGTTGCGAGCAACATATATAAGAAATTAAACATTGCATTACCATTAGTACTCCGTACATAACTTTCTCAAAAAAGAGAACAGAAGAACCATAATAACAAAAGTAATCGGCACGAAACCACTATATTAATGATCACTCATCAAATCAGATTCCTAGGTCATAAACTGCATCGTTCACTTTCCAGAGCATTCCCTTCTGAACGACATCATCACTATCATATTTTCACCATTAGCAAAGCTACCACTAAGGAATAAATGGACCCTATATGTATACATATATATATATATATATTCCTGCTTGGAGAGGAAGCATGTTGTTTGTGACAATGTTAAGTCCACATGGGAGCTAGAGAAAAGAACGATTCAGGAGAACCCAACTTTGTGGTGTCACACAAAGTCGATCTCTAGCTAGCTATATCTACTACCAATCTTTTCTTCTGTTTTTCAACCTGAGGGCAGTATCATCTTGTGGTAGTCCTTTTCTAGATGCTTCAATGATGAAGCTACCTACAAACCAAGCCCTACCACTATCACACTTGTGTGTGTTTCAATTGCTTAAAAGCCTTAGTTTATGAGTTTAAGCATCAATTAATTTAGTACCCCTCTTGTGAAGCTCCGCTATTCAGATACGTCATCCATTTTAGCCGAATTAAGAGCTCTCACAGACACAAAGTGAGATGGGACTTGTCTCGCTAGTTTAAGCTGACATTAATTGTCAGGAGCCACGTATTAATTACCAACAATTAATGATCGTCAACTGAGGAGCCTCGCTCCATCCCTGTATAATACTAACTCAATTGAGACTTATCTCACACTTTCGGCTGGATGATTGACTTATACCAATTGTGATGCCCCGCTTTTCAGATAATTACGACTCTTAAACTACTTTAACCCTAGCACCCTAAAATTTCTTAATCCTTCCTTAACATTTTGGCTTCATTAATAGTCTCTTGGGTTCGAAATGATAATAAAAACATGTAAGTTTTTTTCGTTGAAAATGAATTAGATTTTCTCGAAGAATGGTAGAGATGATTATAAAGAAAATTATTAGACTATTTTAGTTGAAATAAATGAGTCCTTAATTAATGAGCCACTACTTGGTCTATGGTCAACGACGTGGGGCTATCACATGAGTGCTCTTTAGTTGGGGTAGAATTGTAGAAAACGATTTGGTAGCTTTTTGGATTGAAATTCTCTCACCAATTCAAGCGTGGGGCTATCACATGAAGTGATCTTAGGATTTGGAGTGATTTTTTCTGCAATAGAACGGTTGCTTATCTCTTCTTTAAATTTTGATTCTAAGTTTTAGAACTTTAGTTTTCTCATCCCAAAATCAAAAGCAGGTAACATCTGCTTTTTGAAATCTGATTTTGATTTTTAACTTAAATTTAAATATTAAATTTTGAGTTTTAAAATTTTAAATTTGATACTAAATTTTAAATTTTAAATTTTAAATATCAACTTTTGAAAATTTTAAATTCTTAATGTAGATTTTAAATTTAAATATAAAATTTTAAATGTTGCTTTAAATTTTAAATTTTAAATTTTAAGTTTTAAATTTAAATTCAAATTTTAAAATAAAATTTAGAAAAAAAAAATTGTTATTTGCAAATAGCTAAAAAATTTTGCTAAACAATTTATGTAGAAATTTTTTAAAAAAATCACCTTGCTACTAAACTTAGTAAAATGCTTTACACCAAAATTAATTTTCTAAATCAAAATCAATTCTATAAAAATTACTTCTCCAACAGCCATGCCAAATAGTCCATGAATTCTTAAAATAAAGAGAAGCTTCGACTTCGAAAATTATACTTATAGCATTTAGGAACAACAAAAACGGTCTATAGCGACACTTTTAAATGTAGGTACATGTCAAAAAAGTGCTGCTAGCTAAAATTACCGACACTTTTAAAAAGTGTTGCTATATGTGGGGTCGCTAGGTATATAGTGACAGTTAAAGAGTGTCGCTATAACCTAAAAGAGTGCTGCTAATTTACCAACACTTATTTAAGCATTTAGCAACCGCCGAAACTCTATCTCGTTGGCTGCGATGGCAGAGGAGGACGACAGTAAAGGCTCTTCATCTAGAATTTCAGTAAATTGAGTGAAAAGAGAAGAAAAGATGGTAATTGATTTTTCTTTTTTTTTCTGTTTGTAATCGGACCAAATGGACTGGATGTGGTGGATTGAGCTTTATATTTAGGCATTAGTAGATGTGCTTTTAAATTTTAGCATAAATGGAACACTTACTCAAAAGTGTCCCAAACATGTGTCCTTATAACCTAATTCTGTTGTAGTGAGGAGTGTACATTAATTTCTGCTTTCTACTTGGAATATTTGTATTTAACTGGTGATCTTATGCTTGTCAAGTGACAAAGTTACTCTAAAAACTAAGCCAGAAGCAACTTCGACCGTCCATCCGAAGACACCAAATCAATTTTACAATTTATAACTCACTAAATGATTCTGTCAAAAAAAGTCATTTTATACCATCTCCTTTCCACAAAATAGAAGGAAATTAAGAATCACAGTTCATGTAAAGTTGCAACTTCATTGTCATGATGAATGGAGAACAAAAGGGTCTTACTCTTGACTTATTGTAATTATATATAAGAGCAACCAACCTACACTTATCCCACTTTAATAATGTTGTGTAAGTGGCAAAGGACTTGATGGTTGGTACCCAACACCCAAGTTCGAATCCTAGTTGATTTACATTTTCAGTTAAGTTTATTTCTAAATGAAATAAACGAAACAGGTAGCGTGCTACCTATCTCTCAAAACAAAATAATAATAATAATAATGTTGTGTAAGTGCTCATAGAGGTGGCAAACTCTAATGCTTTAATTTTGGCACATAAATGAGATGGTGGTTAATTTTTCTAATAACCAAACAATTGGCCACACAAAAAAAACAACCAATTACTCAAAAAGGGAATCAACAAATGAAGGACGGTGGAAGCTTCTGTTCTTGCTCCAGCACTCTCCAAATATATATATATATATATATATATATATATATATGCATCTTCTTGTGAGAATTTATTAGGTTGTACCGACTGTCCCTAGACCAAGTGGCAAAGGGCTTGGTGGTTGGTACCCGAGACCCAAGTTCGAATCCTAGTTGATTCACATTTCCAGCTAAGTTTATTTCTAAATAAAATAAACGAAGCGGGTAGCGTGCTACCTATCTCTCAGAAAACAAAAAAAAAATTATTAGGTTGTAAACAGTATTGATGCAGTCACATGTGGACATATATAATTTTGTACTAAACAATGCTTATGATAATAAGATTGAGGCTTAGTAGTATTTTTAAAACAATGGTGCAGATGCACATGAGAGATTAAAAATTGCAAAAGAAGGATTAGGGCCTAATTTTTTTTATTTTTTTTTTAGAGCCATGGTTGTTGGAAATTCTTGTGGCCACAACATGTGGAGATCACTTTAATTAGTTGTTTTAATTAGATTGGGAATGGTGGGTAGATTTGAATTGTTTTGAGAGGTGAGGGAATTAATCTTCTTAAATTTTATAAAACAAAATAGCATGCGGACAAAAAAGATGGAGAGAGAGAGAGAAAAAAAGTAGAAAGATAGAGAGAGATAAGGCAAAAAGTTTAGTAGCAATTCCAAATGCACAGGCTAGAAAAAGTAATTTTAAATAAAAAATATTGTAACGAACAAAACAAGTTTTTTATAATTGAAATATTTTCTACTATATCCAACTAAATAAAATACAAATAGTGACAACTATTATATTTTCAATTATTTATATGTTTAATTATACTGTATTTCTAATTACATCCAATCAGGTCCTCGGCTTAGGATAGAGGCTTCAATTGTAGCAGCAAATGGGCCGGTCCTGCCGATTAAACTAAGAGCCCATACAGAAACTGTAAGAACTGGGCCGTCCTTCCCGGCCCAAGATATGATGGGCTAAAAAACAGACCTGCAGCTATTTTTGATTGCAATGGCGCCAATTTTGGGCCCGAGATATGTTAGGCCAATATTATTCTACATATAAATCAAAATGAGTTGATTATAATATATTTTTTTATGGCCTTCTAAACGATATTTAAAACCCAATGGCCTGACTAATGGGAATCCTATGTTGATGATAGATCTCAAAACATAGAACAATAAAGAACAATCTATATCTAATCTAAAGGCGGGAGGGTCTTATTTGTGGAGGCAGTCCCGTTTTGAATATGTGCACCCGGTGTACAGGAATTAGTCCAAAGAAAATATAAGATATAGGGGCGGTTTTACCATACGGTATGAAGTCGAGTAATCGAAATACGGGATCTAAAATAACCAATCGAAATCCTGTAATGACTTATTATCTATTATTGTTTGTTCCAACTGAATCGAATCGAATACATCATTCCCATTATCATGTTGGTTCATTGATATAAAAAACATAACAAATAAAACCCAACACTTACTTAAACATATAATAAATTCTAAATTAAAAAATTAAAATATTAAAAATATACCAAAATTTGACAATAATGTCAAAATTAATCTATTTTTTTTATAAAAAAAATAAACTTGAATTGAGTTGATAATTGAAATATGAAACTAAATTTAATTTACAAATCAAACTTAAAATAAATTAAATTTAATTTGAATCCATAAATTTAATTTAAGTTGAAATAAATTTGAATACAAACTTGATATAAATTAAAATTTAATTAAATTTATAATCATAAGTAGATTCAAATACTTGATTAAATTTAATTTTAATTTAGGTTTATATTAAATTTAAAAATTATATATATTAAATTTCACTCACTATTTAATTAAAAAAATTAAAAAAATAAATGTAATCCCGAATAAATATCCATTCCTTCGATTCAACCTTCATCCGGTCTCCAGGCCGATGAAAAACCGAGTGATTGGGACGATCCCATCCATTCGGAATCGGAATCGAATGCTATCCCGCGTACCTAAAACCCACAAACGATTTACATTCCAATTACGATCCAGGATGACAAAAAAAGCGACCAAACCCCATAGGATTTGTTGGGTGCTCTACGTGACGCATGGACCTACTATAGACCATGTGAAATTGAACGTAGGCTAACTTAACTTTAAACCAGCATATCAAACTAATACTATTTTTTCCTACCCTTAAATTCTTTGACACTTGCAAAATATTAATTTAATTGACCTAAAAGTCTTTGCCTATATTCATTTTAGATTTTTTATCTTTTTTGTAAAATCAAAAAAAAAAGAAGATCAAATTTTATTCACCTATATATAAATAACAAGTAACTTTAAATTTTTACCAGGCTTTCTTCTTCAATCCCATCAAGGTTATGTTGTTGCTGAAATTCTATATTATTTAAACTCATGACTTATTCTTAATTGATGAATTTGTTAAATTCAAGATTGTAAAATATATAAAACTAACTTTAAAAAACATAAATTATTTAATAACTTCTCGAATTATTTCAAATCATTTGAACTAATACTATGATCTTATTTTTTTTCCTATCCTTACAGTACACTAGTACCAAGCATTTAATGTATTTAATTACATTTCTTTTGCATTAAATATACATTCACATGTATTGTTTATAACAATAGATATGCTCTTTTTTCTATAAAAAATAAATTGGCTGATCTGATGATAAGTTTTTCTATATAATGTTTTTCTATAAAAAATGACATACGATCGTGCTGATAAAATTGATAAGTTCTTACATATTATTAATTAGATTTTTTTTCTTATTTTTTATTACCATATTTTCTGTAATAAAGTTTAATTTATTAAGATAAGAGTGCTACTTTAATAATATAAACCTACAAGAAGCCTAGCTAATCCTTGGGTGGGACTTACTAATTAAAAAAAAAAATCAACATTTAATTATATGTTTTGCTTTTTTTAATTTTTAAATTATCTTATAATAAAGTTTGATTAATGAAGATAAGAGCTGACTATGCACTATACAAAATTTTTCATGCTACTTTATAATATAAATCTACAACATGCTTAGCTAATTCTTAGGTGAGACTTGCTAATTAAAAAAAACTAACATTTAAGAAAATTTCTTTCAAGTATATATTACAGTAAATTAGTAACTAGCTATCATATGGAATACCAAATTATGAATTGTTCTTAAATGATGCTGGAATGTTTGTAACTTATGTGAAAATTTAAGTACCATTAAATGAAGATATAGTTGAGATTATAAAGATCTAGGGCAAACCAACAAATAGTAACATCGAAAGTGAGGAAGATGCTTCTCAAATAGCTGTAAAGTATATACAACATCATTGCAAAATTAATATTGTTGACACTAACTATGAGGATATGGTATGCTACAAATCAATATTTGAATATATATATATATATATAAATCAGTTTTTTTACACTTTGATCCACCAAAACACGCAACTGAATAATAACTCTGCAAATTTAAAAACGAAAAATAAAATTCAAATGTGCATCCAGCCTAGAGCAAACTTCACAAAATCATAGTATAGAATGAAGATTTTTTAAATAAAATATTGGGATTTAGGATAAAAATAATTGATCGATAGTTAGAAAAAAATTATATTACTTAATTATTATTCTATTTTGTAGTACTTAATATAAACTATAGTAATACATATACCATTAAGTAGATAATAAATTAATCTAGAAATGAAACTTCTTATAAGTAACTTCTATTGATCTTTTTCTTCTTCTTCAGTTCAGATCGAAAATAAAAGAGTTTCGTTAAATTGCCAAAGGGTATACATTGAACGCATTGATTAGCACTAGCCTTTATTTTTGATAGCTAAATTTGTTAATATTGGAGCATTACTTGCTATAATAGAAATATATGCTATATTTTATAAATATAATTAAAAACATACTTATTGTACCGCATCAAAGCGCGGGTACATCGCTTGTAACTTCTATGCCAAATTTGCTTAATAAATAGGCTATATAAAATCCCGCTATGAATGTTTGCTTTTTCACTTTCCTTTCATGTTATTTAAAAATTTACACTTTGTCTTCTCGTAAAATAAAAATTATTCATATGGGATACGACGTGAACTATGATGACAAAATGAACAATTTGGCCTTCGTTATTTTCGTTTTCTCCCTCATTTTACTTATCCATCACCTCTTCTCTTTCATTTTTCGCGACTTAATTGGTTGCAGTTCATCTCTATTTTCTTCTCCACCTACTCCCCTTCTTCTCCTGTACCCTCGTCGCCCCTTCATTTCGGCAACACTAGAGAGGACATCGAGATAGGTGTGGATTGAGAGGTAGGCAAGGGCAATGAGGGCGAAGGTGGGCGAGGGGGTGTTTGTGGGCGCGGCGGAGATGTGAGCAAAGGCGAGGTAGCGGAGGAAGGCGAGGCGGCGAGGCGGAGGAGGCCGAGGTGGCAGGAGAGGAGGTTGAGGGTATTTTTTGATATAAAAAATTACATAATAATATTTTATAAACGGAATCATAACGGAGTACTAACGGTAGAGGGGGGTGAAGTAAATATTTTTTATTTTATAAGGAAACAAAGTATATACTTTTAAATGATAGTGAGGTAAAGTGAAAAAGTAGGTATTGACGGGAAGATTTTCTGTAATTTAGTCTAATAAATATAGTTAAATTTAGTGGATTGATTTCTAGAACAATGAGGAATGTTTGACTTTTTCAAATGTCTAGGGATTCATGCATAACAAAACCAATTAAAATAACCAAACAACGAACTCGTACTCATCAAGTAATTAACATTAATATGTATATTTACGCACGCACCCCGAGCCAATGAGACTTTGAATTAATTACAAAGAATTAAAGTGCAAGAGAATTGCAAAATCATCATCAAAACAATATTAATTGTATCCTACCGGTGAACTGTCACCGTCCAATTTTCTCCCATCGACAAATACTAATATCAACTATCATGAATCGTGCCGCTCATTTTCCACGCGCGACACATTTGAATGCCCCATAAGTTACGTTCTTATATAAGTGATTTTGAGAGTGGTTGGATATATATAATTATATATTTTACGGTTACTATACTATTTTTGTTGACACTATCGAATTTTTTGTTATTAGATTTATTTTTTGATCATTTTCACCCATTAAATCATACTATTTAGCTTATTGCTCACTCAATCCTAAAAAATTACTATCATTTTAACCGCACATTTTTTTATCCAACAATCATATTCGATTCGGCGATCGGTTCTGTTAAACTTGTTATACGCTAGTGGAACTATTTAGAAACAAAATTTCATAATTTTTTGACTTTATTTGTCTAATAAACGAGTAGCCTCAAAATGAACAGCTGAAAATAAAAATCTCATAAAAAACAGTGATAAAGGACTCAAATTTCAAATCGAAAATATTGATCTTGCTATTGATGTTAAGTAGAATTTTCCATTAAATTTGTATGTAATTTGAATACTTCTACACCATTGAACTTAAAAACGTGTCACATCGGCCGTTAAAATAGTCATATTTTGAAACCTTTTGATTGATTGGTAAATAATGTCAAAAAATTGTAAAATTTGGTTTCTAAATAATTCCAATAGGATAGATTATACTTAACGGAGCCGATCGTCAAATCAGATGCCCTATAATGGAAAACAACTTACAAGTACGGAGGCCTCCGTACTTTTAAAAGTACAGAAAGACGTACTATATATATATATATATATATATATATATATATATATATCCAACGAAACCGACTCCAGATGAAAAGATGAACCACGTACGGCTGTCCTTAGCTTTGTTGGTTGTTGGAAATTATCGGTCACATTCTCTTTTTTTTTCTTTTTTTTTTTTAAGAATTTTCCAATATATTATAATATTAGAGTGAGTAAATGTTAACCGGTCCTTTTTTGTTTTGTTTTTTGTTTTTTTTTTTTTTTNTTTCCACGCGCGACACATTTGAATGATTTTGAGAGTGGTTGGATATATATAATTATATATTGTACGGTTACTATGCTATTTTTGTTGACACTATCGAATTTTTTGTTATTAGATTTGTTCTTTGATCATTTTTACCTGTTAAATTATACTATTTAGCTTATTGCTCACTCAACCCTAAAAAATTACTATTATTTTAACCGCATATTTTTTTATCCAACAGTCATATTCGATTCGGCGATCGGCTCTGTTAAACTTGATCTACGCTAGTGGAACTATTTAGAAACAAAATTTCATAATTCTTTGACTTCATTTGTCTAATAAACGAGTAGCCTCAAAATGAACAGCTGAAAATAAAAATATCATAAAAAACAGTGATAAAGGACTCAAATTTCAAAACGAAAATATTGATCTTGCTATTGATGTTGAGTAAAATTTTTCATTAAATTTGTATGTAATTTGAATACTTCTACATCATTAAACTTAAAAACATGTCACATCGGTCGTTAAAATAGTCATATTTTGAAACCTTTTGATTGATTAGTAAATGATGTCAAAAATTATAAAATTTGATTTCTAAATAGTTCCAATATGATAGATTATACTTAACAGAGCCGATCGTCAAATCGGATGCCCTATCATTAAAAACAACTTATAAGTACGGAGGCCTCCGTCTCTGTACTTTTAAAAATACAGAAGACGTACTATATATATATATATATATATATTGTGCTGACGATATTAGAAGGTTTTTTGTTTTTTCCTATTTAGTATTTTTATATTTTTCAAACTTTATTAAAAAAAAAACCGTCGCAGCTCCAATGTTGGTGTGCGAACACTATGTTCAGAGAATAGAGATGTACCAATAGGAACACGATTTTTTTGCAGTGTTTTGTTGTGTATTATAATCCCATCATATTTGATCGGACGGTCTACAATACGTTGTGGAGGTACGGTTCAAAGTACTCTTTCAATTGATGCTACGTGCTCTCTACTTTCGGATGAACGGAGAGGGACAGCTTATTCTTCTTTTTTTTTAAAAAAAAATATTTTGTATTATGATTTATAAAAATGTATAAAAAAAATTATCCATACATTTTTTATAAAAACGAAAATCTTACACCCCTACACCAGAGAATTGGTAAACTCTTCAAATTTTATGCGATCTACAAAACATTTATAAGCATAAAGTAGCATTACTTCAATTTTAATTCTCAAACTACCACAAACTATTTAGCAATAATTCTTCAATCTAAAAATTCCAATAGCATGTATCAACTGTTTAGTTTTCTCTTAATTCTTCTGCTAAATAAGTAATTTATCACTCACTTTCTTACATAGAGAAGTGTTCTCAATATATATTGTACATTATTAAATGTCCCTAGCACACAGATAGTAAGGAACATGATTGTTAATACCTGAATTTTCAAATTTGAAATCTAGTTACCTCACTTTTTTAGCTAAATTTTATTATTCATGTATTAACAAATTTATGAACAAAATTTGATAAATATAAGTGTTCTCAATGTATAGTGTCTTATCGATTGTTTTAATGCAAATGGTAAAAAAATTAATGATTGTTATCCAAAGCTCTAAGTTCAAAGTATAATTACTTTATATTTTTCAGCTAATTTTATTTTTAAAGAATATTAAACACAACTTATTGTCCTTCTGTCAATAAATATATAAATATTGTGCCTTAAAAGATACAGATTTAGATATACAAAATTATTTGTACGTGGAAACAAATTACCAAATATTGCCGACAACTCGAAACAAAACTCTGCAATAATTTTTTTTTAATTTCTTAACAAACAATTTCTTTGATATATACATTTCATCTTTCTATCTTCACCTTTCCTTTTCACTCTACCTCTAATAAGTAATAGGGCTGGCAAATGAGCGAGCCTGCTCGCGTTCGACTCGATATTTGGCTCGCTCGAGCTCAACTCGAAATTAAATGAGCCGAGCTTGAACAAAAAAAAAGGCTCGAAATTCATTTCAAGCCAAGCTTGAGTATTACTCGACTCGTTCGAATTAGGCTCGAAAAGCTCGAATATATATATATATATATCCAACAGCTCAAAGTATAATATATAATATATATATATATATATATAATATATATATATATATATATATATATAGATGAGAGAGAGAGAGAGAAGAGTTGAGCTGGAATACTATCCGGTAGCAAACTGGCTCGTTGCCACCATTTGTTTTCGATGATGGAAGCCTCAAATGACGATCTCGCACGTTGAAAATGATCTATACACTTGAAGTATCTAGAAATCAAATTTCATACTTTCGATATTGTTTTCTTGTCCATCAAGTGGCGCGTAAACTGAATGGCGAAAATGAATATTCTTTAAAAAGTGATGATAAAAATTTTGTAATCATGATCGAGAGTATAGATCTTTTTCTAAATAGTTTAAAGAATCTAACCAAAATTCAATTGATTTGGATAGCCTTTACACGTTAAACGAGAAAACCCCTATATCAACCATTAAAATTACTAATTTTGAAACCCTTTGATCATTAGGTAAATGATGTCGAAAGTATTTGAAATTTGATTTCTAAATACTTCAAGTGATATAGATCATGTTCAACGGTGCTGATCGTCGATTGAAAGCTCCATCATTGAAAACAAATGGGTGGCAACGGAGCCGTTTTGCTACCGATAGCATTCCAGCTCACTCTATATATATATATTAGAATTGAGCTCCTATGCTTTTAAAAGTACCAAGTCATTAGTGCTTGAAAGTTTTTGGCTCTTGGATTAAAGGATGTGCGGTGGATGATGTGGGCCTCCTAGGTTGAGTGGGTGGTTAGTTGAATAGTATAATCTAATGGGTAAAAATGATCAAAGGTAGAGATTAACGGTAAAAAATATACAAGCATCAAGTGCTTGGTATTTTACAAGCACCATAGCCGGATCTCTCTCTTCTCTCTCTCTCTCTCTCTCTCTCTCTTCTCTCTATATAATATATATATATATATATATATATGTGTGTGTGTGTGTGCGCCGGCGCGCGTGTTATCGAAATATAGAGGATTTGGTCTGTTTCGATTTTTTGATTCTTAGATCAATCCCTTTAATCATTTCTTATCTTTGGATTATATACTATTATTACTTTGCAGGACACTCAATCATAGGGTATTATTTAATCCTAAGGGGGACCGCAATCATCCAACCATATAATTTTTAATCAAAGGGTCAAAAATTCAGAACATAAATCCTCTATATTTTCGATAGTATAGTAGTTCTACACTATAATATATATATATATATATATATATATATATATATATATAATTATGCTGCTATACTAAATAGTATCAAGTCATTGGTACTACTGAGTTTTTGGCCATTGGATGAAAAGATGCGTGGTTATGATGATAGTTGTCCTCTAAGATTGAGTAGGTGGTTTGTTTAATAGTTAATCTAACGGATGGAAATGATCAAAGGGTAATCTAACAGCGTAGAAAATCAATAGTACCAAGGACTTGGTACTATCGACAGTATAGTAGTCAGACTCTCTCTCTCTCTCTCTCTCTCTCTCTTCTCTATATATATATATTAAAAATATATAAATATAATATATTTTATTATATATAGGCTGAGTGAATAACCTGAGTTAGTTAAATTGGGTCAATGTTGTTGGCCTATAAAAACAAACCCCATAGACAAATAAAAGAGCAAAATTTCATTAAATTTATACATTTTTCTTTCTTTCTTCTTTTACAGAACTTTAAAATTTCAATATGTTTCTCTCTTTCTTTTTTTTCTGTCTCTCATATAGTAGCCAAGTCGAAAACCCTCCAAGTTACCAAATAACAGTATATGCCGCCGTTGCCTACCTTGCTTATTATTGTATGCTTGAGAAAATATACATAATATTTTTAAAGTAAAAAAGTATTATTTATATAAAGTTTTAATTTTAGTTATATATGATTGGATAGTTTAATCCAATTTTTATTATATTTTATTTATTTTTGACTGCATAAATAAAATGAATAATATGGAGATTGAAGGCGGAAGAGAAGACATATGAGTCTGAAAAGATTAAATATTCAACTATAAATTATTTTTTCTTCATTATAATACTATATTTTATAGAATTATTTTGTACTTAAACTATTTGAACATATTTTTATATCAAATTATAGATAATATTTTATACAAATTAAAATATTGATCGTATGATGTTGGAGAATTTCAAGCTGCTCATTTAGGGCTCAAGTTGACCTCGACTCGAAATTTAGTTGAGCTTAAATTTAGGCTCGAAATTAATTTCAAGCCGAATTTGAGCCAAGGTCAGCTCGCTCGAGCCCGGGTCGTTTCCACCTCTAATAAGTAATCACCACTCCACGAGTATACCACACACGAAGGTTAAAAAAAAAAAAAAAAAAAGAAAAAAGAAGAAGGGAAATTACGAATCGCACTTGCCGTTCGATCTCGGACGAACGGCTGAGATCGACTTGCACGCCTTCTCCTCCATGGCACGCACGACCTCCGCCATGGACGGCCTCAGGCTCGGGGTCCCCGCGACGCACGCCGCGGCCAGCTTCACCATCTCCGCGGCCTCCTCCGCGTCGTACTCCGCGCCCAAGCGCGGGTCCACCAAATCCCCAATCCCGCCGCCGCCGCCTCCGGCGCTCCGCCGCAGCTTCGTGCCGATCGCGGCCGTCAGAGGCCCTCCGGCGGAGAACGCCTCGGCGCCGGTGAGGAGCTCGAGGAGCAGCACGCCGAAGCTGTACGCGTCGCTCCCCTTCGTCAGCAACCCCGAGCGGAGGTAGTGCGGGTCCACGTACCCCGGAGAGCCCACCACCGCCGCCCTAGCGGGCCGGGCCACCGCGGCGGCGAAGCCCAGCTGAGCCGACCCGAAGTCGCAGAGCCGCGCCTCGTGACCCGCGCCGAGGACGACGTTCGCGGACTTGACGTCGCCGTGGACCACCGGGAGGTCGCCGCACCGCTCGTGGAGGTGGTCGAGCGCCCCCGCCACCTGCCGCGCTATCGACACCCTCTCCGCCCACCCCAGGATGCGACCTCCGCCGCCGTGGAGCTTGTCGTGGAGGTTACCGTTCGGCGCGTACTCGAACACCAGCGCGCCTTCCTCTAAAAAATAATCGTTGGTTCAATCAGATATAAAGATTATTTGTGAAATTTAGAAGGATATATATATGTATATCGGTATTTAATTAATTCTTAAAATTAATTACCTTGATCGTCGGAGAAGCCGATGAGGCGAACGACGTTGGGATGGCGGGGGAGGCGGAGGAGGACGTCAAGCTCTCGGCGGAAGGCAATGTGGAGGCGCTCGCTGGAGAAGTGGACTTTTACGGCGGATGGCGACGGTGAGCCCGGGAGGCGGCCGAGGTAGACGGTGCTGAACCCGCCTTCGCCGATGACCGGCGAAGTGAAGCCCGACGTCACCGACTCTATCTCGCTCCAGCTGAACTGGCGCACGATGTCGCCGCCGCCGTCGACCTTCTCGCACTCCAGTTCGGGCTCGTCGGCCACCCGGCCATCGCCGTCGCCGAAGCCGGCGCCGCAGCACAAGTAACGGCGGAGCATCCTCAACGAAGAAGATGCTAAAGCCCGCGTAATTAAGGTGGAGAGGAGGGTGAGGGGAGAATGGTGAGAGATTAATGAGATGTTGGGGGTGTGTATCAGTGTTTATATATACATGCAGAGGATTAGTTAGTGAGTCAGTGACGTATTAGTTTTGGACAAATGGTTAATTAATTGGGGGATGAATCGGATTAAATGGCTGTTTATTATTTGAGCTGGTGGACACCCGCGCTCTCGGATCGATTAATTAGTCGGTTGGACGCAGTGTTCAACAATAATAGTACACTTAATAGCTGTAACTTCATATTTTTTACTCTTTCTTAGGGATTATTGAGCGGTAATATCGCCCGTAACTTGGTGAATAATTCGGACCTGGTCCGAGTTTCGAGTCATTCGACAGAGCTGGTCGGGCTAGCCCGGATTGGGAAGCAGCCAAGTGTATGTGCCGAGTCGGCTCGAAATCTGACTAAGTTGAATCGACTCGATTGAGTTTTGAGACGGCTCGCCGAGTACACCAGTTGAAGGTGGATGAGTTTAGAGAATAGGGTTATACAAATTTCCCGATCAGTAATAGCGTGCAACTACTGTATTTTATTTTTTCAAAGAGAAAATTAATATATTGTTCGTTGAAAGTTTTGAATTAAAGTTCCATACGACTTGCGCTAGCTAGGGATGATTTTTTATCTTATTACTGTAAATTGGAGTTTAATATTACTTGATTAAAAAAAAATTGTTCTAGCAATGTTTTTAGGATAAAGACTATCAAATTGTTTCAAGCAAATTCTTTTGGTTGCAGAATTACAAGTATTAAATCCAAGTTACTTTTAATCTCGCTTTTTGTCAAATGTGAGGGGGTTATTTGTTTGCCACATCTAAATTCAAGTTAGAAATGATTTTAGTTGAATTAAAATTCATGTAAAAATAATTTTTTTTATTGTTGGTAATTTGGTAGAAAGCTAATGACTTTGAAATAACAATTATTATATATAATTATCGCACTAGCATATAAGTGAATGGAAAAAAAAATTATAGCGGCTAATTTTTTGTATTATTTTTCGATTTTTGCTTCTCTCGGCTCTCGATGAAACAAATTTACTCTAAAGGGGCTTGATAGTTGGAGCACAATGTCTCAAAAATTGGAAACAGCTTGTTTCATATATATTTCATTTTAAATTTATTTTTTAAAATAAACAAATGTGGTAATTTATTACTTTTCTGTTTATAAAAACAAAAGAAAAAAAAAATTAGAGCAGAGTCAAACACGCTACCAAGTTTGGAGAGTCGGACGGAGTTTTCGAATAATAATTTATTATTGCATGGAAAATGTGCAGCAGGCTAACTAGTGGTCAAGGGCAGGCCAAAGGCGTGACGAAATCAATGCGTGCAGAAAAGGGTCTGGAACTCGGAAGCCACAAGAGTGGTTAGACGCCATGTTTTCCTCCAAACGTTCGGCCACATTTAAACTAGGGGTTAATTACACCGGCAGTCCCAACCTTCGTACCAATTTTTATTTGAGTTTTCAATCTTTTTTTTTTTTACAATTGAGTCCCTAACTTCTTAATTTTATTATAATTATGTTTCAACCGTTAAAAAAACTGTTAAAATTAACGAAATTGCCACGTCAGCGTCTATTTGGCAATCTTTTGCATTTCAATTTAGGTCCCTAAACTTTGCACATTTTTTATTATAGTCCATAAAAATAAAATTTCAATATTTTAAAATTTAAATTCAAAAATACTATTAAAATTAATGGCAACCTTTTGCATTTCAATTTAGGTCCCTATTCTTTGCACATTTTTTATTTTAGTCCATAAAAATAAAAATTCAATATTTTAAATTTAAATTCAAAAATAATATTAAAATTAAAAGTTTAAACTAACGAGAAATTAGAATTTTGAATTTGAATTTAAAGCTGAATTAAAATTTTGAATTGAAATTCAAATTTTAAATTTAAATTTTTAATTGAATCTAAATTTTGAATTCAAACTTAAAATTTTGATTTTGATTTTGATTTTGTTATTTCAATTTACATTTAAAATGAAAGTTTTGAAACCAAAATTTAAATTTAAAATCTGAATTTAAATTTAAAATCATATTCAAAATTTAAATTTAAATTTAAGATTTGATTTCAATTCTAAATTTGAATTTAAACTTCGAATTCAAATTCACATTTTGAATTTGAAATTTCAAATCAAAGTTTGAAATTAAATTAGAATTTATAATTCCAAATCTGAATTTGAATTTAAAATTTAAAATTTAAAATTAAATACAAAATCAGAATTTGAATTCCAATTTAAATTTGAATCCAAAATCAAAATTTAGATTTAAAATTTAAATATTAAATTAAATTTTTTTTTGAATTTATAAATTTAATGGGTTAATTACACCATTGGTCCTCAACCTTTGCACCGTTTTTCAATTTGGTCCCAAACCTTTTTTTTTTTTTGCAATTCGCTGACACAGCGCCACTGTGGCGCTGACATGGCGTCTCCGTGGCGCTGGCGTGGTGCTGACGTGATATTTTTCGTCAATTTTAACAGTTATTTAACGGCTGTGACTTAATTGAAATGAAATAAAAAAATTAGAGACTTGATTGCAAAAAAAAAAAGGTTGGGGACCAAATTGAAAAATAGTGTAAAGGTTAGGAACTGTTGGTGTAATTAACCCTTTAAACTAGGGTAAACTTCAAATACCCCCACGTGGTTTCACACTTTCTGACTTTAGTACTCTGTGATTTAAGGTAAGATAAACTTTAAATACCCCCACGTGGTTTCACACATTCTGACTTTAGTACTCTGTGATTTAAAGTGTATCAAGTTAGTCCCTGTGGTTTCGCACTTTCTCAATTTAGTACTCTATGGTTTAAAATAATCAAGTTAGTACCTTGTGGTTTCATTTTTTTTTATTATTATTCATTTTACTAATTTTTTTTGTTAAATCAGTGACAAAGTTAAAATTAAAGGGTACTAAAGTGAATATTTGATAAACCTAGATAAGATATCTAAAGTTTTTTTGTATATATTTTAACGAAATATTAACGAAGGAAAAAAAAATNTTCGAATAATAATTTATTATTGCATGGAAAATGTGCAGCAGGCTAACTAGTGGTCAAGGGCAGGCCAAAGGCGTGACGAAATCAATGCGTGCAGAAAAGGGTCTGGAACTCGGAAGCCACAAGAGTGGTTAGACGCCATGTTTTCCTCCAAACGTTCGGCCACATTTAAACTAGGGGTTAATTACACCGGCAGTCCCAACCTTCGTACCAATTTTTATTTGAGTTTTCAATCTTTTTTTTTTTTACAATTGAGTCCCTAACTTCTTAATTTTATTATAATTATGTTTCAACCGTTAAAAAAACTGTTAAAATTAACGAAATTGCCACGTCAGCGTCTATTTGGCAATCTTTTGCATTTCAATTTAGGTCCCTAAACTTTGCACATTTTTTATTATAGTCCATAAAAATAAAATTTCAATATTTTAAAATTTAAATTCAAAAATACTATTAAAATTAATGGCAACCTTTTGCATTTCAATTTAGGTCCCTATTCTTTGCACATTTTTTATTTTAGTCCATAAAAATAAAAATTCAATATTTTAAATTTAAATTCAAAAATAATATTAAAATTAAAAGTTTAAACTAACGAGAAATTAGAATTTTGAATTTGAATTTAAAGCTGAATTAAAATTTTGAATTGAAATTCAAATTTTAAATTTAAATTTTTAATTGAATCTAAATTTTGAATTCAAACTTAAAATTTTGATTTTGATTTTGATTTTGTTATTTCAATTTACATTTAAAATGAAAGTTTTGAAACCAAAATTTAAATTTAAAATCTGAATTTAAATTTAAAATCATATTCAAAATTTAAATTTAAATTTAA
This sequence comes from Ananas comosus, assembly GCF_001540865.1. Classification (NCBI taxonomy): domain Eukaryota; kingdom Viridiplantae; phylum Streptophyta; class Magnoliopsida; order Poales; family Bromeliaceae; genus Ananas; species Ananas comosus. The sequence continues at coordinate 11,560,734 of NC_033623.1, read as the reverse complement.
GATTTGATTTCAATTCTAAATTTGAATTTAAACTTCGAATTCAAATTCACATTTTGAATTTGAAATTTCAAATCGAAGTTTGAAATTAAATTAGAATTTAGAATTCCAAATGTGAATTTGAATTTAAAATTAAAAATTTAAAATTAAATACAAAATCGGAATTTGAATTCCAATTTAAATTTGAATCCAAAATCAAATTTTAAATTTTAAATTTAAATATTAAATTAAAATTTTTTTTTGAATTTATAAATTTAATTGGTTAATTACACCATTGGTCCTCAACTTTTACACTGTTTTTCAATTTAGTCCCAAATCTTTTTTTTTTTTTTGCAATTCGCTGACATAGAGCCACCGTGGCGCTGACATGGCGCTGACGTGGTATTTTTCATCAATTTTAACAGTTATTTAATGGCTGTGACTTAATTGACATGAAATCAAAAGATTAGGGACTTGATTGCAAAAAAAAAAGGTTGAGGACCAAATTGAAAAACAGTGTAAAGGTTAAGGACCGTTGGTGTAATTAACCCTCTAAACTATGGTAAACTTCAAATACCCTCACGTGGTTTCACACTTTATGACTTTAGTACTCTGTGATTTAAAGTAGGGTAAACTTTAAATACCCCTACGTGGTTTCACACTTTCTGACTTTAGTACTCTGATTTAAAGTGCATTAAGTTAGTCCCTGTGGTTTCGCACTTTCTCAATTTAGTACTCTATGGTTTAAAATATATCAAGTTAGTACCTTGTGGTTTCATTTTTTTTATTATTAATTTTACTAATTTTTTTTTGTTAATCAGTGACAAAGTTAAAATTAAAGAGTACTAAAGTGAATATTCCATAAACCTAGGTAGGGTATCTAAAAATTTTTGTATATAATTTAACGAAATATTAATGGAGGAAAAAAAAAATCAGTGACAAAGTTAAAACTAAAGGGTACTAAAGTAAATATTCGATAAACCTAAGTAGGGTATCTGAAGTTTTTTATATATAATTTAACAAAATCTTAACAGAGGAGCCGACGAAAAGAGAAAATAAAACCACAGGATAGTAAATTGATTCACTTCAAACCACAGGATACTAAAGTGAGAGAGTGCGAAATCACAGAATACTAAACTAATACACTTTAAACTATATGATACTAAAGTGAAAAAGTATAAAATTATAAGGATGTTATTTGAAATTTTTCCTTTAAAATATTAGCGACATTTGACTCGTGGCCTCTAGGGTCGATACCACTATTACGTCCTTTGACAAGTTTGACACCCCAACGCACCAAAGGTGAACATTTGTCCAATAAAAATGTTAAATATTATGCGAAATAATGGTTCTTTTTCAAGAACTTAAGTCGAAATAGAATGGTATTTTTATATTTTTATTTAAATTTTTTTTTACGTATAGATTCGGTAATTTTTTTTGATAGGCCAATCACGCAGAGTTGAATTAACTAGAAAAAAAATTAATTATTTTAAAAGTCTGGCATGATTTGAACTCATGACCGTCTGCTCTAATATCATATTAAATTATACGTATACGAAAAATAATTATCGTTTTCCAAAAGTTTAAGTTGGTAAAAAGAAATAATATTTTTATATTTTATATTTAACAAAAACCTTACTATTTATTTGAATCTTAGAATAATTTAATAAAAATTTTTGTTTTTTTTAAGAGATAGATAGTATGCTACCCGCTTCATTTATTTCATATAGAAATAAATTTAGCTGGAAATGTGAATCAACTTGGATTCGAACTTGAGACCTTTGATACTAACCATCAAGCCTTTTGCCACTTGCTCTAGGGACGGTCGGTAATAAAAGTTTTTGTTCATCGTAAGATTCTCACAATTATAAATTTTCAGAATAAAACATTTCATTTATGAGATAAAGGTTTTGAGCGTGTACATCTATAGGATTAAGGTCCTGTTGAAATATCAGAAGAAATTATATAGCACTATCTTATTTAATATGAAATTTTTTTATTATAATAAGCTAAAAGTGTATCTAAAATATAATAACATATATGATCTTCAAGTCATTTTTTCGAATAACATCGTCCTATTAAATCATAATATCGTGACTTTTGAAGGAACATAATTCAAACTTTTGTTTTTAATTTTACAATAATTTTTTAATAATAAATAAATAATTATTGAATAATTTATTCCAACACCCGAGTTAAACCTAACATAACACATACGGATAGCTAAATAACCCAACAATTAAAAAGGATATATCCGTAACCGTGTGTGCATTTCTTTATTATCAAACCCGTGTTTTAGTTGGGTTCGACATAAAATTGAGAGATTTGTAGCTTCGTGGTAAGCCACTTAATTAATAAGAGAACAAATTAGAGCCCAACAGCTAATTGAGGCATATTAAATTAGCACGAATGGGTTCGATGTTGGCTCGAAGCTACAATAATTAAAAACAAATCACAGAGAAAAAATGATTAAGAACTTGTTCACGGGCATAATTTATTTGGCACTAGTATTTTGACTTGGGTTGAGGACGAGAGAAGGAGACAAAGATTTAGATATTTATATACTTGTTTCTTAACCAGCAAATAATAGAGAAAAAAAATTTTTTTTCTTACCAAATGAGTGTCTGTGGGTGCAAATGTGTGCTGAATCTAAGGTTGATAGGAATCTATTTGGGCAAAATTAGTAGAGTGGGTGTGGACCAGATGTTTCCATTAGTCCAACATTTTTGATGATTCCGGTGGCGTCTTAGGTTGCATTATCTCGATGTGCATGGATTCAAGGTTAGATCAACTTAGTGTAGAAATCTAAGTACAGATAGCTTATAAGAGTGTTGACTGAAATAAAGTGTGCTGAAATTTTCTACACACGATACCACATTGCTGTAGGATTTATGACGAGTTGAACGAAATACAACTTGTCATTAGAATATCAGATGGATGGCGAGATAACCTTGTGTTTAGGGTTGTTACCAGTGCACTCGCTCGCTCCATAAGCGACCCGACGAGATAATCTCGTGTTTAAGGTTGTTACCAGTGCACCTCACTTCCTAAGTGACCCAACCATGTACATTGCGGCTAAATCCAAACTCGTATTTTTAAACTCCTTACCCATGCACTGCAAATTCACTTTCTTTCTAATATGAGATAAAAATTACCGCTTCTAATACCAGAAATTAACTTATAAAATAGAATAATTCGTTGAAAGAAGTGAAATGCACATATATATTGGTGTGGATTATAATTTCTCGTTTTTCTTGTAATTCACTCACAATTTTAGTTACTTTTGAGTATCGTCTTTAAGATCAGAGGTTTGATCTCCTTTTGTGCATTCATAGATGCTAGTGCTTATGTCTTTTTTAGGAAATATTACTATTTAGGAAAACTTCAAAAACCCCCTTGTGGTTTCATCGTTTCTCACTTTGTCCCCCTGTGATTTAAAATGTATCAATTTGCTCCCCTGTGGTTTCTTTTTTCTCTTTTTCTTATCAATTTTATTATTTTTTTTAAAAAATTAGTAATAAAGTTAAAATTAAAGAGTACTAAAGTAAATATTTGATAAATCTAGATGAGTGTCTGAAGTTTTTTGTATATAATTTAATGAAATATTAACGAAAATGCTATCGAAAAAATAAAAACGAAACCACAGTGGGATAAATTGATATATTTTAAACTACAGGGGGGCAATGTGAGAAACTACGAAACCACGGGGGGTTTTGAAGTTTTCCCTACTATTTAGTAGGTGATATTTCTAGTCAACGCACGTTCCACAATAGGCCCGGCCCAAGCTTATGGGTTTCGGGCTAGACCCGACCCATTTATAGTTCAAGGATTGGGCTTCAATCCAATATTGTACTCTTTAGTTTTTGATTAACCACACATCGTGGGCTCTCCTGATCTGAAATTTGATCCTTGCGTTACGAAGTTATTATTAAATAGTTTTAGACCAAATTAGTTTAAGATTTTTTTAATGTCATAAACTATTTAGTTTAGTACAATTTAACGTTACTTTAAATTATAAAATTTTATAAATTTTTAAATTTATAAAGATTTTATAGTATCACCTCTAGGGGAGGAGGCCATTATGCTTGTGTTAGAATTTTTTTTTTTTTTTTTTTTTGAGAGANAATATCCCTAGCGGCTATGTGATGGGCAATTTGGGTAGAGAGGAAATACATTTTTTTTTTTTTTGTTTGAGAGAGAGATAGCACGCTTCGTTTATTTTATTTAGAAATAAATTTAGCTATAAATACGAATCAACTAGGATTTGAACTTGGGACCTCGGGTACCAATCATCAGTCCTTTGCGATATGCTCTAGGAACGGTCGGTATGCTTGTGTTAGAATTAGAATAGAATTATATTTTGTGCGATTAGACGTACCCAGCCAGACTCATAACACTATATATCCAAGTAAAATCTATTGTAACCGTCCCTAGAGCAAGTGGCAAAGGGCTTAGTGGTTGGTACCTGAAATCGAAAGTTTAAATCCTAGTTGATTCATATTTTTAAGTTAAATTTATTTCTAAATAAAATAAACAAAGCGGGTAGCGTGCTACCGATATCTCAAAAAAAAATTGTTAATTAAATAAATTTTTTTTTTAACGTTAATATGTATTATTGATAGGCAATCTAATATTTTTTTAATAAATTTTAATTTATTTTTTAATATTTTATTGATCAGATATAAGAGATAAGCTTAAATCTTATACAACTATTGCTATTAGGATTTGTATTTTATATCTATATATATATAGCCTATTGCAAATATGTGAGCATGCACAATTAGTCTAAAAATATTTAATACAATTTTTAATTTTAGCCCCGGCGAAAGAGCGGTTCTTGTAAATTCCCAACGCAGAAACCCTACTCGCAAGCTCGAGAGAAATCATGGCGAACTCCGAACTGGGCTTCCTCAGGGAGGTGGAGCTCCGCCTCCTCCGCTGCACCTTTCCCGAGAACTCCTCGGCCGCCGCCGCGGCGCCGCCCCCGCCGCCACACCCGCGGAGCTCCCTCCTCCCCCTCGTCGACTCCCTCGTCGCCGCGGTCGAGCGCGGCGACTACGCCGCCGCGCTCTCCTCCGACGCCGCGCGCGCCCCCTTCGCCTTCGCCGAGTCCTGGGAGTCCCGGGACTCGGCGGAGTGCGCCGCCCGGTTCTACGCCGAGGCCGAGCGCAGCGCCGATGCCTTCTTGCTCGGCGGCGCCGCGGACGCGTGGCTTCAGGTTCTCGACGCCGACGAACAATCGGAACGATCCGAAGAACCCGACCTCGGTGCAGAGTACAAGTGCGCGCTCCTACTCTGCCTCGGCGTCGCGGCGATCCTCGCGTTCACTCAGCAGAACGTGACTGGGTGAGCATTCTTAGCCGATCAAAGTTCTAGCTTTAATTTGTGTAGTGATCTCTCTTTCTTATAATCGTTTTCTGCTAAACTGAAGGCCTACAGGGGAGTTTTCTCCTTTTCCGATTCCGCTGAAGAAGGAAGGATGTAGTAGTGGTGGAGGACAATGGGATGTGTGGGCTCGGAATCAGCTTGCTTCTGTTTGCTCCGTGCAGGGGAAATTCTCGCTGTTACAGGTGCCGAATTATATGTCGAACCTAATGCATTAAGAAATTTGCATGATTTATTCAATTTGTGTAAACTTCAATTCCTTAGACCGATTCATTGTGGATTGTATGTACATTGCTGTGTTTCTTAGTAGTTTAAAATTTGCATCTTAAGTGTCAGATTATTGTAGTTTTATGGCTATAATAGATTTTTGAATCTCCTAATGCGTTGTAATTTGTTGCCTTTGTTATATAGTAATGTGCTCATATCCTTTAGCTGTTGTTTGGTCTTTGTCTCTTTGCTTTCGTAGTAATATATTCTCCAAGGAATTGTTGGTCAATGTATTCTTTTGTTGTACAGTATATTGTTTACGCAAAGGCTTTATTCAGCAAGATAAAGAATTTGTCCTTTGAGGGTAAAAATTCTTGCAGTAGCAGAAGTGTATCATGGTGGCTGTTTCGAACTGTTCTCCTCCAGCAAAAGATTTTGGATGAGCGTGCATCTTCTTTATACGACCTAGTGCAGTCACTTAAGAATGAAGTATTGCTTCAATTTGGCAAATTGGAAGAGGTTTCTAATTATTGGGGAAATATGTTACGCGACGGAGAAGGTTTAACGATTGTATCAGTCAGTCAATTAGAAGCAGGGATGGCAGAGTACCAATATGATCGGGTTGATTCTTCAAGGTGACTATATTGCTGCTTTTTATACTTGTTCAGCATATTCATTTTTTGCATTAGCATAGCGTAATGAGCTTCTTTCATCACATTGAGTGGATTACATTGCACTTACATTATGACTTACAATATTTTATGTGCTTTTGTATTTTCATTAAGTTGCCTGAATTTATGTACCTTGCTGTATCATTGTGTTTACATCTTAATATGTACACTGTAACCTTTATGTACAGAATTTCAATTCCCCCCCCCCCCCCTGAGTCGTAACTGCATGCAAATATAAACAGGATCCATAGTATAGAGATAGTTGAGTTGTCAAACCTAACAATCTTGTCTGCATGAGAGTTGTCATTATGTCTGCATGGTGGGTCAATCGTGTATACTTTTCTTTCAAGTTTGTGAAGGTAATTTCTTGTGGATACAGAATCGGCATGAGAATCATGCTCTTGCTCGTCCATAGAGAAGCTGAAATCCCTTGTCATCATCGTGAATCTTGACTTTTGTTGGCAGTAAAGCTACAACTGTACCCAAGTAAAGATTCCATTTGTCATCATTGGTTGATCCTGATTCTGCTTTCTAATCTATTACAAAAAAACCATGTAACTTCAAGGCATTTCATTTTAATCGCTTTTTTACAATAGTATATTTCCCCTTTTCGAGGTTCTCTCATTGTGAATGTTCCTTTGATTTTATTTATTTATTTATTTTTGGTAGAATGCATCTTAAGCATGCTGAAGAAGCATGCAACCTATGCCTTTCTCTTACTGGGGTTCTTGGCTTTCGGACAGTACACCAGGTTAGATTCTAAACTATTAAAATTATTAATGTTTCTCTCTTTGCAGTCCGAGTACTTCATAAAGCCAAGCACTATCTTGTGTAGGTGGACGCAAAAGCTCAGCTGGTACTTATTGCAAATACAAATAAGCAAGCTACGGATGACGCTAGTCGGATAGAACCCTGTCAAACCCAGAATGAAGCTCCTGCTTTTGAAGACAAAGAGAGTTATATTTCTCACGAAGAGTATAATTCCTGTGAGGTATTAAGAACCCCAAGATTGCTGGAGAGTGAAATCGCTGGTGGTATCAATGGAAATACAACTGAATCCATTAGCAATCATTCATTAACAGCGATTCAGCAAGCTGTTGTACTCGCTCAATGCCTGCCTCTTGGACGAAGTAGTCGTGATGATGAACTGTCAAGTATGCTGTTCTTCCTCATAAACATGTGGCTTTTGGACAAATGCTTCAATTTGCTTCAGAAATGTTATGCTAAAAAAGAAGCACTTTATTTTGGCTGATCTTTCCTTTTCCAAAATCGTACTTGACATTTTTCCTGTTTTCTCTATGAAGAATGATACCATCATTACCGGCTATTTAATGAAGCTAATCCTCGAGAAAATATTTGCAAAATTTTGAGCAAAGCATATTTAGTTTGCCATGAAATCTACTAGGGTACTGATGGCTTTCCAAACTTTGAGGTTGCTACTTCGGAAACTTTCCAAGAGTTCCTTACTCAGAATGTTTCCTTTAGACATGGGAGCTCTTAGTGAGTCCCTGAATCACAAATAAGCGAAAGAGATAGCTAGAAAACAGTTCCAATTTCTCCTTGGAATAGATAGGATGGTAATTCTAGAAGAAAGCATTGCCTTACTACGCTGCTCTGTAGGAACTCGCAAATCTTGGTTTACGTCTTACCCTTTCCGTAGATTATCCTAACTGGAGCTTTTATTGCACATGGTGGTTGCTGCCATGAAAATTATAACAGTTTTGGCAGAAGGGAGAAAACAGTTTCTTATTAATGTTTACCGGTCAAGGAATTATTTATCATGTTCCTGGGTCAATATTCAAGAATTTATTGTTAGTATTTGATTGATGAAATAATCCTTGTTCTATTGTACAATCCCAAATAATAGCATTTACTATAACTTCTGCTGTATGCATGTATACAATATGGATGTTTCCTATTTAGAGTTTTCATTGAACCATCTTATGAATAATTCTCTTAGAAGCTGGAACCATGATCTTTCGCACAAGTGCATGTGTTTGGCTGCATATTCTTGTTATGTAGAGTTGTACATCTATATTTACATCCGTGAGTCGTTATGTGTATCGGTTTCTGAGTGTTCAGTGTCTTATTGTAGCAATTCATTTCAACGTTATATGTCCATCTGTTCAAATTTTTATATAATGCATATGTACATAACTATCATCTCAAGTTTTTTTTTTTTCTTTAATATCTTTTTATCTTTGCCCTTATTTCTAATTCAATGTGACATGCTTTGGATGATCTTATCATGCAGAGTGGGAAATGGCCCCTTACATAGAGTCTATCGATGCTCAACATCAATCTTACCCCACTGTAAGTTTTAGTTCAAGCATAGTGTTGTTCTTATCCCTAGCATAATCAACATGTTTTTCCTGCAAACTGCACTCTCCCTTTTCTCTTTGTGGGCATTCTCTAATACATAGGGTGAGCATCTTGAGGCCTGCCATTTGAAATTCAAACTACTCTGGAAGGAACTATATAATGATATAATTCCTTAACAAACTATTAATTCCTCTGTTGGTTTAGTATGGTAGTAAATGACCTTGATCTAGGAGTTAGGAATAGTACTGAAAATTTGCAGTATAATTTTGTGCAATCTTGGTAAACTAGAAAAGGCGCTGTTGACTTTGATAAAAAGATAAAATTGTCTTACGAAAAGAAGATAGATTGGCTTTACATCAAAATAACTGCATATGCATGCATTTATGTATACATGTAAAGACATAAAGATGGATCAGTTGTTCTAATTTATTTTAGCAAACACAATGAGTGGTTTTTGCTCAAGTTTTGGATTGAAACATCTCTGGAAATAAAAGTTCAGAAGAAGGATAAATAGGATTAGGGAGGAATATACGAAATTGTTGAAATTTATGTACAAAATGTAAACCTATTTAGGCAAAGATTGATGGAATGACAATAAAACAATTAACTCGACCACAATGAGAATAATACTAAAACAACAAATGGGAGCAATCATTAGTTCCATGACATGAATAGTTATTCTTAGTTGTGTGCTCACGATAGGCAGAAAGTTGTAGAGGAATAGGCCCAACTATCTGCCACCAGAAGCATAACAGGAAAGGACTGATAATATTTAGGTGACATTATAAATTTTAAGATATTTTTCAAGTGCTTACTTGTGTGATAAACTAAACTTTTGCCTTTCCGGCTGCTTGAGAAGATTTCATCATATATTTTCTTGTCTAGTGAAATTTAAGAAGTGAAGTAGCATACTAAAGTATGTTGCATAGTTGAAGGCGAACTTGAATTTATAATTATTAGAATTTTTTATGTTTGCTTTGGAAAGTGCTATTGTTAAATGAATTTCCTCTCTAGGTTAAAAGCTTTTGTGAAATTTTGCGCATTCGGTGGGAGTCCACTCGCAGTCGCACAAAGGAGCGGGCTTTGTTGATGATGACTAACTTGGTAGGTGTCTCATTTTCTTTACTTTGTGCGTTTTGTTGTTTTTCTGCTTCGAAAACTCATGCTTATCTGTACTTTTTCCCCCTTAATTTATATTTGCCTCATCAATTTTATCTTTTATCTAAGCTTCCAAGGAAACACTTATTTCCTAGATGAAATTCAGTGAATTCCTGGCAGCAGCTTATTTGTCCATATAATTTGTTGTTGCTGTGGTGCTTTTTTTGTTTTTTTTTGTGAATAAGAGGGAATAAAGTTAATACTTGTATCTGAAGTTTGACTATGAATCTATGTTTTATGAATACCTATTATTGATATAGAGGTTTCCGCAGATTATATAAATTGTTGCAAACACGAACTATATTGCTGATCTATGGGATTGTCATTGTTACTCATGGAATAAGTAGTATGCGAAAGAGTATATATTCTTTGAATTGGTCATTATTGATGGATAATTTTGCTTAAAACCCATGATTTTCTTGAATATAGAGTTCTTACCGCAGTCCTAAGATAATCTCAACAGTCTCATAAATCTTTCTTGATCGTTTAGGTTCTTTCAAAAGCTGAGGATTTCCTAGGACTGGAAGTTTCTTCTTATTTAAACCTAGTTTTGAATTAGAGCCCAGAATCCTGCATGTCTTCTGTTCTTTTATTTTTTTTAATCTGTGGGTATTCTTTCCTTTTATAATATGATATTTATGTCCCTTTACCAAGGTCTTTATGTGTGTTTTGTTTGCGGATTGTAGGTTGAGAATATTGATAAAGCCCCTCCTGTTGTTGCCCAAAGGATTCAGTTGGTTTATGGAGTTTACTTGCCAACCATTCCGGCATTGCGGAAGTACGTGTTGATTGCTCCTTTCAAGACAGCAGTCTTATTTTCTTTACCAAGATTTCTCTGTTGTTTAGCTTGCTTATCTCACAATTTCTAGCTATATGTTTACAATGTGATGCAATTTTAATCTATGCTTTCAGAGATTATGGTGAGCTGTTGGTTAGTTGTGGTTTGATTGGGGAGGCACTCAAAATTTTTGGAGATCTTGAATTGTGGGACAACTTAATTTATTGCTACAGGTATGGAATAATCCTCTTAAATATAAAGGGTTTTGGAAGTCTTTTATGCCATCTGTAAATTATAAATCATAAAACTAACAGTTTTTATGGTCTGACAGACTGCTAGGTAAAAAGGCAGCTGCAGTTGATCTTATAAAGGCCAGACTTTCTGAGACACCAAATGACCCGAGGCTATGGTAAGGAACTGTTGCTAGCAGAGTTAAATAGTATAATGGTTTCTTTGCGCTGCATGAACATGCCAGCTCTTTTTGATAGGAAAAAAAAACATGTTTAGTGGAACTTCTCCCAGATGTTGCTGCCCTCTTTGGGTGAAACTTATTACAATGTGCGTTATTCTTAGTCTGATTCCAAGAAAGGTGAAAAAAATAAAAAAAATAAAAATTGAATGCACATTTCCACATGCCTGTGCATGTGCCTGTATACATACATAATAAATAATTTAAAAAATGCATAGAAAATAAGATCAACATAGCTAGTCATTTGACAATTTCAATTTTTTTACTATCCAATTACTATACAGATAAAATTGGGTTAAGTATCTCTAGGCACCGACATTTTAGCACTCCACACACATTTTTGAAGAAAAAAATATCCCACGACCATTTTAGAACTGGCATTTTGATAAGAACTGCAATATGTTTCGTTGTAGTTTTAGGTTTTTAGTTCTTTCATTTCTATTACTTATTTATCTCTTTAGTTTTATCAATGCATTACTTTCTCTCTTCCTTGCCTTTTTTCTCTTGTTGGATGACATTTTTTTTTTTCGTAGCTTTTTTTAATTTTGATTGGGCTTTCAGAATTGATGTCTGTTTATATATATTATCGTTAATCTTCTCAATGAAAAATCATAACAATGTCAATTTTTTTGACAATCCTTTAGTTTCGTTATTATCATTTTTACGCTCTTATGCTCCAATCAGTAGAATTTACTTTTGCCCTTTGATCATTCTGTGTATATTGTTTATGTAGGCTCTTTCATTTTGTTTTATTTGCGCTATTGCATAACATATCATCCAACATCATTTAGATTCTTCCGTACATATGTTTATCTTTGTTTATCTCCTGTAGGAGTTCTATGCATTTCTTTGTTACTAACTGTGAAAGAGAATGTGCAATCATTACCTTATTTCACTCTACATCCTAGGGTTAGAATGCACTACATTCGTGATGATAAAATTTGAATGCTTTATCACTTGATTAGAAAAATATCATTGACTTCATATTCATTTCTTTTTGTGCTTGCAAGTTCTTTATGATATGTGCTTGTCTTTTCCAGGTGTTCACTTGGTGATGTGACAAACACTGATATCTACTATAAAAAGGCCTTAGAAGTATCAAATAATAAATCTGCTCGAGCTTTGGTACAATCTAACTATATTATCCATTTTTCTACTATGGTCTTTTATTCATATTCAAGACCTAAGAATATTGTTCTTTTCTAACAGCGATCTCTAGCTCGAAGTGCGTATGAGAGGCAGGACTATAAAACAGCTAAAGATCTTTGGTATATAATTTCAAAATGTTGATGTGTTTATGCTTGACTCGATTTTATACAGTTTCCTTTAACAGCAAATATAAATTGCTTTCACTGGAATTTCTTTAGGGAATCTGCACTAGCACTAAATTCCTTGTATCCAGATGGCTGGTTCGCCCTTGGTGCAGCTGCATTGAAGGTGACTCATTCTTGTTCTTCTATTCCTTCTTTGCATGTCATTTCTTGTATAGTTTTATGTATGCTCTTGCCTTTGTCTTCAACTTGTGTCTTCAGGCGTTTAATGTAATTCTTCCTTGTACTGGTATTCAATTGAGAAAGTTGGGTGTATACAAATGCAACTATGTTTCTTCTTAGCCCTCTTAGCCTACTAGTCTTTTATGCATCTAATATGTTGGTTCATGCAGGACCGTGACATTGACAAAGCAGTGGATGCATTTAGTCATGCTGTCCAGATAGATCCAGATAATGGGGAGGCCTGGAACAATATTGCTTGTTTGTATGTTGATGCCTTTTTTTTTAATTTATGTTTGTACTCTTTGTTCATAAACTTGAATTATTTCTTAGTACCTTTCTGTTTCTCTTTCTTTTCTGATACTTCACTTAAGCTAAGACCATGCACTGCAAGCATTTTATCAGGGAGAAAGCTAGGATTCCACCATTGGAGTGCCCAAAATAATATAATGCAAAATTTTATTTAATAATGTTTAATATTATATTATCCATATTAATTTACAATTTAATGTGAAAATATCAAATGAAATTTTTTTTCCTGATACATATTAATCAAATCTTCAAAATTTCGTAATGTTATGTAAATGTTGAATACTGCTGTATGAGAATGTATACATAAGAAAAATTACACTAATACTAGCCATCAATATATAAATGCAAACAAATAGATCTAGGTAAAAGTAAAAACCAAGTTTCATAAATAACTAAAATTTAACATATGTAACACATTAAAATATAAGAATTCTTTGATGAAAATGAGAGATTATTTCTCATTTTTTTTTTCTGAAAATGAATGTATTATTAATCATTATACATCAAGGAGGGAGGGGGATTTCCAAAAGCCAAGTGGGGCTATGTCCATCCTTGGTCCATCAATGGCTCCATTCCTGCCTTCTATCATGTTTAGATCACATAAGGGAGGAAGCGAGGGCTTCCAAAGGCTAGTGGGGGATATCCTTAGTCCCTCAATGGTTTCGTTCCTGCCTGCTATCATTTTTAGTTCATGTGCTGCATATTTCATTCTTCGGATGCATATTCAGTTCTATATTATATCATTTTTTATGCTCATTTTTTATTATTCATTATATCTTGATATATTGTGTATATTTCTTGAACTGCCTAGGCATATGGTCAGAAAGAAGAGTGCGGCAGCTTTTATTGCTTTCAAGGAAGCCGTAAAATTCAGGTCCTTTTTATCAGGTTTTTCCCATTTGAATCAAATTGGTTGTTGGTATTTGAAGGACTAACATGTTAGAATTTGCAGGAGAAATAGTTGGCAAGTTTGGGATAACTTCAGCCATGTCGCTCTGGATATCGGGAACTTTCGCCAAGTAATATATTCTCTCTATTTTTATCCCAATAAAGTGCAAATTTTTGTCACCTTGGATTTATTTGTCCCAAGAATGGGTAAGTAAAGAGGGCCACGGTCTAGAGAATTAGATTAGGATAGTAAAATTGAAGAGGGCATCTGGCGTGTTGTTTACAATATTCTTCCTGAGACAGAAGAAAAATTCACAAGGTGGCTAATAAACAGATGATGCTTTATGGGTGAAAAATGTTGGACAATTAGGTAAGAAAACATGTAAAAAGTGAGTGTCCTTTAGATAAGGATGCTGTGATAAATATGTGATTTACTTAAAAAAAAAGAAGCAAAATGCACAATGATTAATTGAAACAAGGCTTTGGCACGTAGAGAATTAAGTTACACAAGAACTAGTTAAGATGGTTTATGCAAATGATACTGCATTGCACACTAACTGGGAGTGAAAGGGACAGGCTAAATATTCATATTGGAGGAAATAGTAAACAAAGATCTCTTATATGTGTAAAGTTTTGACAGACTAATTTGCAAGTAGTAGCAAATGTTAGTTGCACCATACTAATGCTTTCTGACATTCAGCTTTTTTGATGGGGACAGACATTTGCTTCGTGCTCCTTGAGATAATTTTTTTTCAGCACCAAAACCAGCCATATCAGTTTGTTTTTAGTGTTGAAATTTGATTTGATGTATATCACTTAAATATGGCGCATTTTGTGATATAGGTATTGCGCATGAACATTTAATTTTGTTTCTGCATCAGGATTCCTATAGTGTGAATTGAGTGCATTGGATTACTTCTAATATATTGTCTTTATTGATGCTTAAATATCTCTTCATTGCAGGCACTTGAAGCAATTAAAATGGCACTAGATATGTCCTCTAACAAGTGGGTCGATGTTGCGTTATTTGATAGGCTGATTAGGAAGTTTGAAGAACGATCATCTATTCCTGCTCTAGTTTCATTTGACACCTATCAAACAAACTTAGCTGATCCTTTACCTGGCGATGCCAATGAGTCTGAGAACTCTGAATGTGTCCTTGACAATCCTCGTGAATTTGAACACTTATTAGATATGCTTGGGAATATTCTAAAGCAGGTTGGTAATTGCTACATTGCCTATATATTTCCTGTGTGTTATTCACCTACTTCCTCGATCCTATGCATGAACTACTTCATGTACAGTTGTATTTACTATTGTAACAGCTGTATTTCTTGTTTGAACTTTTCTAGTCCTATCTATCCTTGTGTGGTTGCACAAGTGGAAGGAATTAACTGTTTTTTCTTTGTAGTACTAGTCATAGATTCTTAAAATAAGGTTTTACATGATATCGAGCTTTATTTATCCTTTTAGGTTGTTCAAAATGATGGTAATGAAGATATATGGGGCCTATATGCAAGGTGGCATAAAATCAAAGGCAACCTTACTATGTGCTCTGAAGCTCTTTTGAGGCAAATCCGGTCACTCCAGGTATAACATTTGGTTTCAAAATATGTCCTGAACCTAAGTACAGAGTTTCTTCTTCTACCTTGTAAGCTTTATATTATAGTGTACTGTTGTGATGTGTAATGTTTGACTTTGACACCTTTTGCTTCAGTCCACTCTGCTCTTCAATTTATACTTCCTGATGGGTTTTTTAGTGCAATAGTCTTCTCCTAAAATTTTATTCTAAAAATAGACCCGTTAAATTTTTATTTATAAATATAGTTCTATAAAAGCGGTGAATGGTTCACTGCTTTTAAGAGCGGTAAATCATTCACCGCTTTCTTTCTTTTTCTTACTTCTTTCTATATTTTTACGATGGTAAAAGCGGTGAATAGTTCACCGCTTTTATTCTTTTTCTACTCCTACTGAGGAGTTATGAATGCGGTGAATCATTCACCGCATTTAGAGGTCTATTTTTATAATTATTTTTTAAAAAAAATTATTTTTACAATTATAAAAATCGATAGGATTATTTATAAAAAAAATTTCTTCCTGATTGTTTAAACCTAAATGAAGGTGTATCACTTTTAAAAATATGGAAGAAAGAAAGGTAGTGTGTAAAGTATTCTGGTGCGGAAGCTAGGGCAAAATGTGTGGATACTCCCTGTACTATCTCATTATTGCGACTTGGTCTCCATACTTCTTGGTTGACACGTCAGCCATTTATATTGCACTTCAACCCTGGCTGTCAAAAAATATATAAGACAATCTAATTTTATTAAAATGATCAACTTATCCCTTCTATAAAGTGACTCAGTTTAGTTTAGTTCAAACAGGGTTAAAAGGTTATTTTACAATAAAAATCAGATTTTTGTTAATGATGATTGATGAGGAGCTGAAGTGCAATATATGTACAAGTTCGGAGAGTGAAGTGTTCAAGTGCAAAGTATAGGACTATAGGGACAAAGTCTCAGTACTGGGATTGCTTAGGGAGCATCCATTTGTTTTACCCTAAAATCTGTGTTTGATGGAGGGTTAATTGTGGAAATATGCCATTGTCATTAGAAGCAAGATACTATACGGAGAATGAATGGATACTAGTGAGATGTTATATGACATTGCACAGTGTTCTACTGTATGCTGGATGATCATATGTTCCAATTTATTACAAAGATAATCTTCTTCTAAGAACACTAATCAGAGGCCTGATGTCAGAGTACTGAGTAGATTGCAAAATGTTGCAAAATGTAATTGCAGAGTGTTACAGAATGTAATTAAGTTTTCATGCCTGTGTTTTCTTGTATACCTGCATCTGTTTCCTTTGGCTTAATTATTCCCTTTTATAACAGGGTTCAGAGCTGTGGCGTGATATTGATAAGTTCAAAAGGTTTGCTCAGGCTGCTTTATATCTTTGCAAGGTTAGCATGGAAATAGCTTCCTCAACTGGAAATCGTTCGGAGTTAGTTACAGCTGAGTTCCGTCTAAGAAGTTATGTCAAGCAGGTAACATCTGTTTTTTCTTCACAATGAAAAAAGAATCTACTTGCCGAACTTCTTCTCCTTCTTCTTTTTTCTTTTTTTAATCTTTAGTACTGTACTGTCAAACTATGTAGATTTGTTAGACTTCTTCATGGTGCAGCATAATTTTGGTGGCAACAGCAGAAGAAAATACTGAGTAGCAAGTCAATTAAATGTAATGGACATGAATTTCTTAGTTAGATATTACCTTGAAAGGAAATTTAGTTCACATGATGTTTATTGTGTGAACTTTAATCTTCATCACCTAAACTAGAAAATATATAATCTTGAGAATTTCCTGAAAGGGGTCATGTTGCTTGTGGGACACAACAATGTTCCGAAAGGTGGCTGAAGCATGCCAGTATGCCGGTGTATGCTTTAATAGGTATCACATTGATATGGAGTGTTCCAGAATTATCAAATAAACATGTATAATTGCATTGTAAATTTAAAAGAAGCCAGCGAAACCATACTGAAACTATGAATGTTCTCCGCAACTTACTGACAGAAATAATTAAATAATGTGAAAATATTTCCTAACTACAACTTCGAGTAATGTGAGAAACCAGAGTGGCAATGATTAGAATAGAAATCACATATTTGAAATACCCTTTGTAGTGAATGCTTTCTAATATCTGAGAACACTTGATAATCCTCTGCATTTTTTTTTTTTTTTTTTTCAGGCGGTGAACTTCTCGGAAACCGAGGAGTTCAGGAAACTCCAAAGCTGCCTGAATGAAATTAAGGAGCGACTTGATACTACTGCTGAGGACGCTTAGGTGGGATTATTTTAAAGCTGAACATGAACTTCGCTTCACATTCAAGTGGTCATTTACAGAATCAAGGCTGGCCATCAAATCTCACTTCACTGTGGCAGTTGCCCGAGGGATCTGGTTCTTACTAGCTACAGTGTTGGTCTGTATTTTATGCCTAAATTATATAGGTGCTATTTATACCATGTCTCGAGTTACTCACCAGTTTTAGAGTTACACAGAACACTTTTTATGTAAAGCTTCTTTTTATCTTAGACAGAAATTTTGTTATAGGCGAAGGAGTTTTGTTATTTGTGGTAAAATTAGGAATACATTTATTAATTAATCAGTTTGCTCTTCTGAAGTTATCAAAAGGTGTAACACAAGCAGAATTTTGTAACCAAGTTGAGCTAATTATATTTAACATACTCTAGTCTATATATACTTTATTTGCAATCTGCATGATTTATTTTGATCAGTGTAAAGTGCGGAGATTTTGCCAGTTTCTTGGACTCCTATGCCGAGTCCTTTGTTTGCTTGGGTTCTTATGTTACTGTGTGTATGTGAATAGAGAGTCACCATGATGCTTATTATTTGAACTATTGAATGCGCCTCGTTTGCAGTTGTTCCTTTTCTCCTGTGTTATCATTTCCTTTTTTCTTTTTCTTTTTTTAATGCTCCGTATCAAAGCTATAATGACTCTTGGGCTCTAATAAAAGCTTATTAAGTAATATTCATGCTGAGGGATTTGTTATTCAAGTTGTTTCTTTGGGTCTTTTAACTTGTAGTCAAAACTTGGGCCTTATTTAGATGTCCAAATAAGATATTTAATAATTGATGCTTTGTGAAGTTTTTTTTGTGCAATTAAAAGTTAAAGAGTTGAATTTGGTTATTGGAAGGTTAATTTTGGCGTTCATAATTTAGCTGAAGAGCACAGTTGACCGTGGTGAAAAAATAATTTGAGGATTGAATAACTGAATATGGTATTCATTTTTAGATATTTCTTATTTACCAAGTATTATATTTATTTTTAGTAAATTGAAGGAATACATCGAATATTCATCTAAATAATAAATTAAATTGGCTTCGCAAGGGGTAAAAAGGACGCATGCTCATTTATAACTAGGGTACTCGATTTAAATTTCGATCTCCTTTTATGTTCCCACTCTCTATACTGTGGGAAATAAGCTATTAATTGTCTAGTGAAAATGAACTAGGGGAACTCAAGGAACTTGCATTAGCTATATATGCATCAAATACTCGGTGATACTCTTGAGAAAAATTGTAAATTTACGATGTTTATTAGGAAGCAATTAATTTTGCTAGATATAATTATTTACCGATAATCGACGAGCATGTGTGGTGTTGAAAAGTTGGCAATAAACAAGCTCAAAATTATTCCATATTTAACACAAAAAAATTGCCTATTCTTTTCTAGTTGACATATATTTCTCTAACCTGTGGAAAGAAATTCTTATTCACACATGAAAACCATATAATAGAGTGGTGTATTTTGTACTGTTTAGGGCTGGGCTTGGCCCATAATAATATAAAAACCGGGCCCATAGCCGGAATTTTTTACGATCCGGTTTAATAAACCTTGATTATGAGCAGAGCATTGAAAAAAATAAAAATGAAAAAACTAACAAGCTATTATAATCTAGAATAATATATTTTATTAAGATTGTTGACCTGAAATTTGTAGATGACATAACATAAATATTTAGATAATGCTACAAGAGGAGACACAGGGACAGGATAAGCTTCTGTGAGATAGATACATTGATATGCGAAAGCGACTCAACCCTTTCTAATTAATTCCCAACTCTTTAATTAAATCCCCCTACTTTGATGTGATTTCATCATTATTGAATTCAGTTCCCTTGCTAATTAAAACATTATCTTTGTGCAAGAAGGAAAAATGTAATGTTAAAGGAGATATTGAAATGTTGATTTTGATTTGCTGGTTAAATGGATGATGCATTGGCTCTCACCTGAGGCGCATGTCTCTCGTATAGGATAAACAACATCCAATTTAATATTTCTAAATACCAAAAATATATATTTTTAAAGCACCATTTTGAAATGCAACTATTATATTTTCTCTAATGGGACTCTTCTGTGTCTCATTTGGTATAAAAATATTAAGTTTACAATAAAAAATGGGCTATAATCTTACAACCTTTCATCTAATTAAGGATGCTTGAAACTTACAAACCTCTTTTAGTTCAGTTTTAGTTTTGATAAAAAAAAAGTGATAAGCTTCGTGCAAAAAAATTGGCCTTAATTTAGACCTAAACCTTATGAAGCCAATCTTGGTGAGTAAAAGATGAGAAAGAATCTTCCCTTTTTTTGGCAAACTACTTGCTTGTAGATAACCACAAAGACTATGATTTACTTTGTGTAATTTTATGCCATCACCATCATATCCCATGAAAATTGAAGTAACTTAGCTTGTGATTATGACTTCCTCTCGAAGCATCCCTCTCACATGTTGGGAGTGAAGGAGCTCTTTTATCCAATGCTTTCACATACATAATATATGTTATATATATATATATATATATATATTATATATATATATATGAGACTAGGTAGCATACTATCGTTATAGATACGGCTTCCGGTATATATGTGTTTTCGATTTAGGGGTCTCAAAGTCAATCGATCTGCACAATTAAAATGAATCTAGGGTATTTTAAGTATTTTAGAATAAAATTTTATAATTTTTGAATAGTTTATTTATGATTCAAAACTATTTCAAAATTGTTCAGATTTTTTCAATGGTATTATGACGAGTTTGGAGTTATTTAACGGCGTAGAAGAATTAAATTTCTTCAAACATTTGATACGAAAATACTTTAGAACTATATGATTAAGGTTAGACATTTTGATCTTGAATTTAAAGTCCTATACTGTATATTTTAAAGATTTTCGAATTTTCACCGCTCCATTTTGATATAATTTTTTAATAAGTAAAACGATACGAAAAAAACTAAAATTTTATTCTAAGAATTCATTACCCTAAATCATATTTTACGGTGTGGATCAGTTGATTTGAAGCCTCTAAGATCGAAACAATACTAATGGTACGGAGCCCGGTACTATGATATGTTAGTAGCTACATTCTATTATTATAATATATACTGATATAGTAAAGATAATGTACATCTAGCCAGGGCATAGGCTTTGTTCCCCAATCCCAACTGTTCTTACTGGAGAAGTGCTGTAAAAAAAACCAAAAAAAAAAAAAAGGAAGTGTGATATCACAAGCTTGTAGTTGTGGGGTGTAAAGCTAGTTTCTTTATATTATTATTATTATTATTATTACCTGTCCTTTTTTTAATTTCTTTTTTCTATGGGCATTAGTATATGGTAATGGAGGGCAAATGGAAATGCATGCTCTCCCTAAACAGTGCAAGTGGAAAGCAAAGTAGCTAAGACTTGGTGGGTTTTTTTTTTTACTTTTTCTTTTCACTCAAACACATCTTATCATCATTACAAAGAAAAGGCAATGGCTTTGTTTACTCTTTTCACAAAGTAGGGATTTGTTTATTCCTTCATGCTAAAGTAGGGGGAGAATTAATACTGCAACTATGCCCTAAGTATAAGGAAAAGGTGTTGGGAGGGGAATAAGAAGATAAAGAGAAGTGTTTGGGGAGGGGGTCCCAGGGCATTGTTGTTAATTGGGTGGGGAGGAGAGTGAGGCCATGTGCATTGGATGCAAGTGGGGAACAACAGTGAAGGGGATAACATGGAGCAATATCCTCCACCATGCCCAGTGTATTTTGTGTATATAGCTTTTGTTTTGTTTTGTTTTGTTTTTTGGTTATTTTTTGTTTTGTTTTTTTATTTTTCCCAATCTGGTAGGACAAATTTACAAGTAACTTTAACTGAAAAACCAAATTCCAGGCTTTTTCTTTCATTGTAGAAAGATTTATTTAAGGGGGGCTGGGAAAAGTATAATAATTTCGTCTGATTACAAATTAATAGTCGTATATATGAGGCTTAAAGATAGTTAAAATTCACTATGCGAACAATCAATTTATGTTAGTTAATTAACTAGCCTGGTGTTTTATCAAATTCTATGGTGTTATCAACACTTATATGATTATCACACAATATTAACGAGGGATAATATCTAATGTCTTTTAAAATTTTAAAAATATTTTATTTAATTCCGGAGGGCCAAAATATACTTATTGATTTTAAAAAGTTCCTTCAAATATTCCTATTTTTTCTAGGATTTACTAATGGGATTAAATTTTAAAAAGATATTTTGGTAATTTTATGATAAATTGAAAAACTTTTAATAGCAGTAAGGGATAATAAATAAATAAAAGCACCTAATAAAAAAATATGACAACAACTCAGGCATATATACTCATGACTTTACAAGCCACCACTTAAACTTGAATTGGACCGGCCGTAAGAAACCTTTATAATATATATATTTTTTCTATTACATACTGGTGACTGTTAGAAAATTTAATGAAAATTCATGATGAATATTAATTAAAACAAACTAACTCTTCATACAATAAACTTCATTTCTTAAAATTCGGATGCTAAATCAATTACAACCAAAGTTCAGGAGATTTAGGAGGTTTTTTTTCTTTCCCCCTATCTTGGAAAGAAAAGAAAATTTTTTAAAAAAAAAGAACAAAGGCCTTGTGTATGATTTTACAAAGAAGGGTGACAAAGATGACACATGGATCGAAAATATTTAATCACCACATTCTCAAACACTTTCTTAAAAAAAAACAGTATACAAATTAATATATAGATGGATCCACATGTTTTTTTATTAACTTCTCAAAAAAAAAGAAAAGAAAAAGAAAAAAAGAATCAAAGGTACACAGGTGGAACTTAAGCTAAAGTTTATTTGAGACATGCCTTTAGTTCTTTGCTGTATAATTAATTCTTAATTAAGAGTACTAACAAGCTATTAACTATGGGAATTATTTGGTGGGGCTTGTTGTGATGTGAAATTATGATAGTGAGTTATGTGCTGTAACACACACCACCATTTTGTCAAAACAAACATTTGGAATCTCTGTAGTAACCTTAGTGAGAAGCAAACCTCCAACTCGTCCAATTATTGCAAAGAAGTTGCCAATATAAGAATCCACATGAGATGGCATTTTCTTTAGAGCTCTTGATACACTTCACAACCAGTTGAAAAATAAAAAATAAAAAATAAAAAAAAGGTTTGGTTCATATATATATGGGTGCCTTAGATCTAAGGCATGTGCCTTAAAGATCCACTTGTCTTTGTTAGGTCCCTTTTTAAAGCCAATGAAGCCCCAGATTCTAGCTGGTGCGGTTTAGGTAAGATTGTCTCGATCGATGCGGTAGTAATACGTTAGTTGCATGAACCAAATTAAAACATGTTTATTGAGATGTATAGTTAAACTTTGTACGCATTAAATAACGGTGTTACCCTTTGCAATATGGTAAATCCTTTGCATTTTGTTTTTCAAGATTAATTTCCTTCTACTTTACCCTAAACTAGCTTAGGATAATATTATCTGAGAAACCATTTTCAGTTAATGGCTTAAGTAGTTATGAGTGATACAAGCTATAAGATACTAATGTTTCACAAGTGGTGCACAACTATAAAAGAGGGGATTAAAAAAGCTGCACCCATATGTTACTTGAAATTGGATATATTACACTTATTTAAAGATTGAAATTATGAGTTCGTTAACTAATTTCCAGGTCTAAGAGATTAGTTAAACTTGTTAAATAGGGTAGTTATATGCATGTTTAAACTATCCTAAAAGTGTAGAGCGTGAGAATAAACAACATTTAATGAAGGGGTAAGTATTGTATTAAAAATATAATTAGCTAGCTGTTTCTTTCTGTCACATTTTAATCCTTATTCCAAGTACTAACCATTTCAAGGAATAAGTCTAAATTTATTTATACTATACAAGTTATAAAAAAGCTTCTTGTGAATATTGATTTAGCATGATAATTCTAATTAATATAGACTTGTATCCTTTGGAAATCCACCTATATATATCACGCACATGCACATTAATTATATTCGCTATGAAATAAGTGATACACTAATCCAAACTTTTGATACAAGAATTTTAACATTTGAGTTAATTCTCACTCTCAAAAAATTCTACTGTGTGAGCCATAGGAGAAATAATTAAAGAATATATATTACCCAACCCAACAAAAAAAAAAAAGAAAGAAAACACATGCCCCTTTCCCACTCATGATACCAACTAGCTAATGTAGTAGATGGAGGAGTAACCTTTGCCTCAGAAGTCCCATCGAAAATTTTTTACTTCAAATTTTCTTCTTAGCTACATAACAATATCAAATTCAAGATATATAGCTAATGTAATAGATGGAGGAGTTACCTTTGCCTCAGAAGTCCCATTTGGAAGGTCAGAAATGATACGATCTTTAGAAACATCCAGACGAACCCAATGCAAGTTGTCCACAATTTTAAACAGTTGATGAAGGAGTGAGATTACCTTCTCCCAGCAAATCAAACTCAGTGATACGATCTCTTTCTTTTTTTCGACTCTCGTACTCTCGAGATCTAGACTGCCTCACTTCTGTAGCCTACTTTATCATTCCAATGAATGAAGCGGGTAGCGTGCTATCTTTTTTTCAAAAAAATTCAAGATATATAGATCCGTCACTAAAATATCTTACCATTATAATTCCTCCTAATAATGATTGATGACGGAGTACCCGAAAATGACCTTCATTTTGTTTTTGCATATATATAAAATAAGAGAATTAATTAATCACTAATCCCGTGCCTCATTTCTTGCTTTGGGAGTTTAGATGACTACACCAAAGTGGAGAAGGTGGAATGCACTTGGACTTTAATTAACTCTAAAACTAATACATCATGTTGTCTTATCAGGAAGCATGTTAAGTCCTTATATATATAATTTAGACTCCTTAATTTATTGTCTCTTTTACTATCTTATTGATTGTGACCAAATCAAAAGCTTTGAAGCTCAATTCCCGCACCTTTCTTTTCCTTATCCATTGAAGTGACGCCACCATGCATTCTAATTTGGATTTGTTTAGTTTTATATATACTTGGCCTAAGGCTAAACTACACCAAGGATCTTTTTTGGTCAGGGTTTTGATGATCTCATACTCATGATCCTAACTTCTTTGTTAATGTATTAGTTTATGTTTTTAGCGCATATATATATATATATGTAAAAGTACCCAGCACTTGGTGCTTATAAATTTTTAACCGTTAGATCTACGCCTTTGATTATTTTCACTCGTTAGATTATACTATTCAATCAACCACCCACTCAACCCTAGGGGGTCCATATCATCCTAATTGCACATCCCATAATCCAAGGGCAAAAAATTTACAAGCATCAATATAACTTGACACTTCTAAAAATATAGGGGCTCAATTATATATATATATATATATATATATATATATATATATATATAGCTAGACTGGAATACTATTGATAGCAAAAGACTCTTTTTGCTATTAAGTTTTTAATCATTGGATAAGAAATTGTAGGGTTAGGATGATATTACTCTCTTAGGGTTGAGTGGTCCCCATAGGGTTCAGTGGTACCCACTGGGTTATAATATTTAATCCAATGGTTGGAAATAATGAAAATGCTTGATCCAAAGGCAAAAAACTTGATAGCAAAAAAGGCTTTCTGCTATCAATAGTATTCTAGCTCAACTCTCTTTCTATATATATATATAGAGTCCGGCTGGGATAATATCGATAGCACCAAGAGCTTGATGAAATCAAGTTTTCCACCATTAGATTTAGCCCTTTGATTATTTTTACCCGTTAAATTATACTATTTAATCAACTATCCACTCAACCCTAGGGGGCTCACATCATCCTAACCGCATATTTCTCAATCTAAGGATTAAAAAAACTAATAGCACCAATAGCTTAGTGCTATTGATAGTATTCCAGGCTATATATATATGTATATATATATATGTATATATATATATATGTATATATATATAATATAGTGTATGATATTATATAACATACATATATATATATATATTATATTACAATACATACATACATATATATATATATACTACATACATACATACATATATATCATATATATCATATATACATACATACATACATATATATTTATATATATACATATATATATATAATATACATATATATATATATTATTATTATGTATGTATGTAGTATGTGATGTATGTATAATATGTATTTGTAATATAATTATTATGTATAATATAGTATAGTATATATAATATATGTAGAGTTGGACTGGGCTACAATGTAGGTCAAATCAGTGTGTGCTAACCACCAGTTTTTAGCCTTGATCACTCTTTTCAATTCATTCTAACACATTGGACTTAAATACTTTAACCCGGGGGACCATCAACCTGCTAGACGGACACTCAACCTAACTAACTAATACCATCCTAAGCCCTAAAATTTTCATCCAAGGTTAAAAACTTATAGCAAAGAAGAGGGTTTACTATTGAATAGTATTCAGTATAATTCATATAATATATATATATAGTATATATATCATATATATCATATATATGTATATACATATATATATATACAGTATATTCTGTATATACTAAGATGTATAATATATATGTATAACATATATATGTCAATACTATTTATGATAGTGTATCATATATATATAATATATGTATATATAATAATGAAGTAAGGTCTGGAATATTATTAAGTAAATCGTTCTTTTGCTATCGAAGTTTTTAATCCTTGGATGAAAATTATATATGTTATATACATATATATGAATATATAATGATATAATATATATTATATGAATATATATGTATATATATATTTATATAATATATATGTATATATATATATGTATATACATATATATGTATATACATATATAGTAGTATATACATATAACTATATATATATATTATGATATAATATATATATAATATATATATATATAATAATTAATAAGAAGTGTGACTGAAATACTATTAATAGTAAAATCCTCTTTTTGCTATCAAGTTTTTAACACCTTTGATGAAAAATTGTAGGTTAGGAATGATATTAGTAGTTAGTAGTGAGTGGTCCCCTAGGGTCTGAGTGGTCCCTCCACTGGGTTATAATATGTAAATCAACCAATGGTTAGAAATAATGAAAAAGTTGATCCAACTAAAAAACTGTAGCAACAATGAGATTTTGCTACTAATTAGTAGCCAGTCAAACTCTCTCTCTATATTAATATAATAATGTAAGTATGTATATATATATGTATACTATTATAAATATACTTGTATATATGTATATATATATATGTAATATATATATATATGTACATATAAAATATATGTGATAATATATATAGAAATTGGTCCTGGAGAATATTAAAAGTAAATCGTCTTCTTTGGCTATCAAGTTTTTAACCGATTGGATGAAAATTATAGGGTCGAAGATATATAGTCGGAGGTTAGAGTGGTGCCCCCTAAGGTTGAGTGGTCCCCATGGGTTATGTATTTAATCCAATGTAAAATAATGAAAAAGAGTTACCAAAGCTAAAAAACGTAGCCAACAATGAATTTTGGCTACTAATAAGTAGCCGCAGTCTCAACTCTATAAGTATTATATATAAATATATATGTATATATTATATCATGTATATATATAATATGTATCATGTATTATATATGATATTATGTAATCGATAAAGTATATATGTACTATAATTAAGAGGCAGGCTGTTGTGCTCTCAGATTAGCGGAGGCCTCCTGTGGCTCGCTTAGCTCTTTCGATGATAAATTTTCGAATCGATCGATCGCTCCGTTAGACTTATCTAGCGTCATGTGAAGTTTAGAAAATAATTTTTGCGATTTTTTGCATATCATTTACCATAGTGATCGAATAAGATTCTAAAATCCATAATTTTTAATGTTGATATCTGCTTGTTCTCAAGTTTAACGGTCGCTATAAGTATCAAATGCAGATGAAATTTTGATACAAATTCATTTATAGCATTTATCACCACAAGTCAATATATTCTGATGAATTTTAGTGTATATCCCACTTTATAGATTTTAATTTTCATCCGTCTAAAAATATTGATTTTGAATTATTTCGCTGACTAGTAAATGAATCGAAAATCGCAAAAAATTATTTCTAGAAACTTCAATATGCTAGATCAAGTTTAGACGGAGCTGATGCGTCGATTCGGAAACTCTATCATATCGAAAACGCTCAGGAGCCACGGAGGCTCCGTCTCTGAAGTACAGCACCTGCTCTATATACTATATATATATAAATGTATAATTATGTATACTATATGTAGTATTATACAGATATTATGTATATATATAATATATGTTATTTATGTATATATATAGTATAAGGTAATATATAATAATATACGACTATATATCTGATATACTAAGTATGGTACAAGTTTTAGTAGTTGGATGAAAAAAAGTGCAGTAGATGAGATGTCCTTAGGGTTGAATGGGTAGTTGGTTAATAGTAAATCTATCACGGTACAAATGATCCAGATGATAGATTTAAGGGCAAAAAATTCGATAGTATTAAAGTTTGACACTTTGACGATATAGTAGCGGCTCTCTCTCTCTCTTTTTCATATATGTTATATATTAGTATATATATATATATATATATATATTATATATATAATATAATATAATTATAATATAGATTATATAGGCCCACTCTATACTGATTATGAGTACGATCGCTCTGTACCAATAATTATTTTTTGATGAAGAGTTCCTAATGCGACGATCCAATCACAGTTAAACGTTATTTACAGATTTAAAACTCTAGAAATTAAAATTTTATATTTTCGACATCATTATCTTACGATCAAGAGCACAAATTTTGACCATTTTAAACCGGACGGTATGGATACTTACTAGTTTAACGGATACAAAGATAATTTTGTTAATTGATTAGAAAATTTATCAGTACGTAGATAAAATCAATAATGCGATTTGAATAAGGACTGATCATACCTTTTAGGAACGTGTTGATTTTGACCGTCATTTATGCCCCTTGCTGGACTTTATTAGATTTCGAAATTTAAACAGCGAAATTTATTTTCTAGAAGTTTCAAATACTCTAATCATATTTAACGGAGTGGCTTCGTCGATCGGAAGGCTATCATAAACAAACTGATAGTTTAGTGGGCTCCAATACTCATACAGTATAGTAGCCATGCCTATATATATATAATATATACATATTATATAGAGAGAGATGAGAAGAGAGAGAGAGAGAGAGAGAAGTAGAGAGAGAGAGAGAAGAGAGATGAGCTAGGAATACTATCGATCAAACATAGTCCGTGCACCATTTGTTTTCGATAGATGGAGCTGCCAATCAACGAACGGCACCGTGATATGATCTATACACTTGAAGTGTTTAGAAATCAATTTTTATACATTTTTAATTTTCTTATTACCATCGAGTGGACCACCAAAATGAACGCTGAAAATGAATCATTCTTTTAAAAAAGATGATAAGAGTCCTTGCAAGCAAGATTGAAATGATTATAGATCTGTTTTAATGAGTTTTAAAAAATTTCTAAACAAAAAACGATGATGTGGATTCTTTACGACGTTAAACGAGGAAACCGCCTCATATCACCAGTTAAAATTAAAATTTTGAAACCTTTGATAATTACGCAAATTATCGTCGAAAAGATTGAATTTTAATTTTCTAAACACTTCAAGGTAAAATTATTTTCAAGTGCCGATCGGCGTTTGGGAGGACTCTAATATCGAAAACAAATGTGGCAAGGAGCCCGTTGCTATCGATAGTATTCTACGCTTAACTCTCTGCTATATATATTAGAATTGAGCTAGAATCTTTTAAGAAGCACCAACCGCCTTCGGGCTCTCTAATTTCTAGCCCTTAATTTACTCGCTTGATTATTAATAGTTCTTTGGATCAAACACATTCCATCCTACACACGCTATGCACTCATCTACCACCATTCATTCAACGCTCAATTCTCTCCATCACTGGTTAAATACTCAAAACACCATACTTTTGTGGCTTGAGATATTCAGTTCAACTATATATAGTATATATATATATATATAGAATTAGGCTGAATGCTAATCGCTAGCACAAAGTTGTTGTACTAATTAAGTTTTAACTTCTTTGATGACAGAATGTACGTTAGGTTTGACTTGACGCCTTGATGGAATCATCAATATGACCAAGTTGTTGTTGCTAGAATTTTTCAGGCCTTGGATGGAGAAATTTATTGGTTAGGTATGATTGGGCTCTGCTAGAATTGACACTACAACAGAATTAGTTATAGGACATCATGTTGGAGCACTTGTGAGTACATGTCACATTATGCTAAACGTAAAAAACATCACTATCCTTAAATATAAAGTCCAATCCACCAAAATAAAAGATTCTCTACCAACCCACCATACCTCGCTATTTTGACGCGCATTAAAAATAGAAAGAAAAAAAAGAAAATAATTACATCTTTCTCTCTCTTTAACTGAATCCCACTGAATCTAGACGAAGAGCCTTTCCTTCGTCTCTCCCTCTGCCACCGGCAGCCAAGAGATAGAGTTCCGACGTTGCTAATGCTTAAGATATGTTGTCAAAATTAAGGCAGGCACTATTTAGAGTCTATAGCGACATCTTTACGTCACTATATACCGCGACCTACATATAGCAGCACTTTTTAAAAGTGTCGGTATTTTGTAGCAGCATTTTATTTCACATATACTTGCATTTTAAAGGTGTCGCTATAGCACCGTTTTTTTGTAGTGTGATGAGTTATTGTGTTTTAATAGTTATATATATAGACGGATAAAATTAGTCAAATGTTAAATCTAACGAGGGAAAATATTGATAGCACTAACGATTGGTGTCATCAATATATAGTATTCAGCCGGGCTCTCTCTCTCTCTCTCTCTCTTTATATTATAATATTATATATATATTATTTTATATATATAATATATATATATAGTATATATAATAAATTGGCTAATCATAGATAGTAATTAGTGAACATGGAAAATTAAAGGGATTATGGTAACGGCGCACAGCTGATGTTCTTGGATAATAAAGGATTGGTTGAGTTTGGATCCACTAACAAAATTAAAGATTAAAAATGTAATGCTAATAAGTTAGGTCTTGTTGGTAGTGTCGGTGTTATTTTAAAATTTCGAATACGAATTCTTGAAATATACTGTAGAACAAATTAAATGGAAAAACAAGAGCAAAAATAGTAACTATTTTGACTTCCTGATTATCTTATTCTGCATTTGTAAATAACATACAATGATAGAGTGAAAAATCCATGCCCGCCTCAACAATGTAAAATGATATTTATCTATATAAAATAAAGCAGAAAAAGGCGAAATATGAAATATCAATATTCTTCTTGAATTAGATCTTTCTTCTCACACTGAGTCCAATGAATTGGTTCAATACAATGCTGATGAAAACTTTCACATCTTAACTAGTTTTTTCGATCGTGCAGGATATGTAGTTTAAAATTTTTTATCAAAAATTAAGTACTATTATAAGCTTCTAAAGTATTGTTCTTATACATACATTGTTGATTTATTAACATATATAATTAAGAATCTATAATGTCCCAAAACGTTTTCTTTTGTTAAAAATGTTTTATTGTCCACACCAACTAGTGGCAATTTTAACCGAGTGACCCTAAGTTATCAAGGGCTGCATGTTTTTTTCTCTCATTCTTTTTTCCCTCTACAAAGAGAGAGCCGAAAGCGGAGGTAGTCTGCCTCGCCTCTGTCCTCCGCGCCCCATGCGCTCTCGCTCGCGCCTGCTCACCCCTCGTCCTCCTCGCCTCCGACGTTGCTGAGGCTACGCCGCGACCCTCTTTTTTTTTTCTCCGAACCTCTTTCACCGCCTTCGTGGCCTTTTGCGATCCACCTCCACCTCCACCTCCATCTCTATTGAAGTAGATTTTTCACTCACCAAACCTACTTCTGAGAACTCATCATTTTCACCATCACCGCCGACGACGAAAAGGAACCACTTCTCGGCGGAAAGAAGCTCGCTGGTGAGAGAGAGGGCACACAATCCATCGGCCGGCGACGAGCGATGTGGAGACGGAAGAAAGCACAATGATGCCAGAATAGAGGGTGGGGTGGCGGCGAGCGCGGCACCCCGAGGGCAGCGGCAAGCGTAATCTCTGCGAGGTTGGAGGCGAAGGGGACGGGGGTTGTATGGGAGCATATCTTATTAAGCACTTTTGTTTTCTTAAAATAAAAAAAAATTAACTATAAATAAAAAACTAGAAAATAAGGAAGAAGAATTAGAGAAGAAGTGAGAAGAAGACGAAGTTGCACTGTTAAAATAAAGTTAAACTATTTTGGAAGAACGTTGCACTATTTTAGACGTAAGTTGCATTCTTTGAGATATAAACTACACTTTTTAAGATAAAAGTTATGCTTTTTAAATAAAAATTACACTTTTTGGGAAAAAAACTGTGTAACTGTCTCTCAAAGAGTATAACTTTTATTTAAAGAGTGCAATTTTTATTTTAAAGGGTGCTCTTTGGGAGGAGAAATAATATAACTATTTTTCAAAGAGTACAATTTTCGTTTAAAGAGTGTAACTTTTTTCTTAAAGGGTATTCTTTGGGAGAAAAAATAGTGTAACTATTTTCAAAAGAGTGCAACTTTCGTTTAAAGAGTGTAATTTTTATTTTAGAGTGTGCAATTTACATCTCAAAGAGTACAACATATGTCTATAATAGTATAACGTTTTTTAATAATAGTGTAACTTTATGTTAACAGTGTAATTTCATTTTCTATTTTCTCTTTTCTCTTTCTCTAGTTCTTCTTCCTTATTTTGTAGTTTTTTATTTTTACATAATTTTTTTTGTTTTAAGCAAACAAAAGTGCTTGACCAAAAATGCTCCCATGCACTCCCCTCTTTCCTCGCCTCCAACCTCACCGAGGCCGCACTCGCCGCTGTCCCGCCCTTTTCTCCGACGTCGTCGCGCTTTCCTCCGTCTCCACCTCGCTCGTCGCCGACCCCGGATGAGCGTGGTAGGTCGCGTGCCCTCTCCCTCGCTAGCAAGCTTCTTGTCGTCGAGAAGTGCTTTATTTACTGCGTTGGCGGCGGTGGTGAGGACGGCGGGTTCCCAGAAGTAGGTTTCGTGAGTGAAAAATCTGCTGTAGTGGAGGTGGAGGTGGGTCACGAAAGCGGTGGAGGAGGTTTGGAGAGGGAAAAAAAAAGGGATCATGGTGCAGCCTCGACGGGATCGGAGGTAAGGAAGGCAGGGGGTGAGCGGGCGCGGGCGAGGGTGCATGGTGTGGACGCGAGGAGGGGAGTCCCAAAAGGTAGCGGCGAGCGCAGTCTTAGTGGGGTCGGAGGCAAGGAGGGCGAGTGGTGCACGGATGCGGGCGAGGGTACGAGGGCAGAGGGGTGGGCCGCCTTCGTCTCAACCTCTCTTTTTGAAGAGGGAAAACAAAAAGAACGAGAGAAAAAAAAAATAGAGAAGAAGAGATAAAGGTATTTTGGTGAGTTTTCTGAAAAAATTCGGTCCGAATTTGTAAAATCGAAAAGGACGGTCAGTTTTATAAAAGTTCAAAATTTGTAAATTTTTTATGCAATTTGGCCAAGTAAAATTTTAATTTTGAAAGATTCGATTTAAATAAATACTGTGCGTTTGTGTGCGCGCGGGCGAGAGAGAGAGAGAGAGAGAGAGAGAGAGATCCACATTTTGAATGATTTGAAACTCTTCTCCCCATTAGTTGAATTCTTCTCCCCATTAGTTGAATTTGGCCTATAGTCAAATTGATTTCGACTTGTCCGCCTTGTTTGATTTTACATTTAACGAAAGGTTCAATGGAACATGAAATTTGGCCTAAAAAAAATGCTAGTTGTATCCCTTGGTATATAAAATTGGGCACTTTTGGAACTTACATTTTACATTCCAATTCTAAAGTTTAATTTTTTTTTTTAAAAATAATAGTAAGAAAAAGTTTAGAAGAGAATTATAAAATATTACCGTTTAGATGAAAAGGTATAAAATTTATACATATATTTTTTAAGACGTACAAATAGTATTACTTTTTGACCCAAATATATTAATTAATTGAGAAATGATTCGGTACTTTAAAAAAAAATAAATAAAAAGATCTTAACCGTTGATTAATAGANTATGAAAACAATATCAGATATAAATAATAATAAACTAGTTACACTCTGAGGTCCCCATAGAATTACTACAAGAAATAATAGTGGTATAGAGTGTGGTTTAGAATTCTATAAATTAGCCTAAATTTTAGACCCTGTTTAATATTATTGTTTACTTTTATTTTTTAAATGTAAATCTTACATGATGAACATGGAGTATGTAAATATAAATGCATTGTACATACCTGAATTAATGACTATTTAGTTATACATAAAAATATATAAAAAAAATCCTAATATTACTCCTTTTGAGTTCTGTTAATGATCAAGTTCCATAAACTATTCTTGTCAAATTTTTTTTTTTATAATTTTTTATACTAAAATTCAAAAAAAAAATCAATTCTAGAATGGAGAGATATAAGATTATATACCTCATTGTGATGATGTAGAAAAACTATATGCTGAGACATACAATCAGATATAAAATTTCTTTTACTTATAAAATCAAAATTTAATATTAATACTCAATTTTTTTTTAACAAATCAATCAAATAATTGCCAAAAATAACAAGTACTCAATTTGTGACGATGCCGTATGAAACTGTAGAAGTAAGAAGTCTCAGCTCCTCTGAAACCAAACGTAGATTACAATAACAACCCCCCCCAAAATAAAAATAAAAATAAAAATAAAAGTAAAAGGGAATCCACATGGGAATGGTGATCTATAGTGTCGTTGCTGTTGTTGGATCCGGTGCGAGAGAGAGGGGCACGGTTTTTGTACGGTAGGTGGAGCGTCCAGAGATTTTTTTTTTTGTTTTTTTTTTTTTGTTTTTTAGGGTTAATTACGAACAGTTTTCTATAAATATATTGAATAACAAATATATTTCTATAAATTTTAATTTTTTATTTTTTTTTATAAAAGTCTTATTTTTTTAAATATACTCCCGCTATTACGATTCATTACAAAAATATAGTTAATTACAAGTAAAATACTTAGCTCTTATTAGTACGTAAATAAGTAAATTGATTTTTTTATTTATTTTATATTATTATTCATGATGGTAGAAAGTGAGAAGATAACCATTAAAAATTTTTGAGAGGGCATTTTTATATAATTCTAACAGTTAGGGCTTTTGGAGAGACATATTTATGATGGCGAAAATATTAATTTATTTATCTTTTGTTAAACAGTATTCTAACAATAACAAATCAGAGAGGCAGCTATGAATATCAGTGGACTTTTATAGCGATGAATATGACAAGTTAAATTTTGTAGAAATTTATTTGCTATTCCATATATTTACAGAAGCTGTATAAAATTAACCCTTTTTAAATAAAAGTGTACAGAACTTTTATCTTAATTATTATTCATTTTGATTTGACTGTCTACTTTTAAAAAAATTTTAATTTATTTTATTTGAGCCAATTTATAATCCTTTGACTTAAATTTTGAATACATCCATCAGATAAATTAAATTAAACAAATTAAAATTTTAGGCACTAAAATTATTATTTTTTTATTTTTAAAATTTTATTTTTGAGTAAATTTCAAATACCCTCCCTGTGGTTTCATACTTTCTCACTTTAGTACCCCGTAATTTAACGTGTATCAAGTTAGTCCCTGTGACTATGCTCTTTCTCACTTTATTACCTTGTGATTTAAAATGTATCAAATTAGCACACTATGGTTTTATTTTTTTTTTATTATCCATTTCACTAATTTTTTTCATTAAATCAGTAACAAAGTTAAAATTACAGGGTACTAAAATGAATATTCGATAAACCTAGGTAGGCTATCTGAAGATTTTTGTATATAATTTAACGAAATATTAACGGAGGAAAAAAAAATCAATGATAAAATTAAAACTAAAGAATATTAAAGTAAATATTCAATAAATCTAGATAGGCTATCTGAAGTATTTTGTATATAATTTAACGAAATATTAATAGAGGAGCCGATGAGAAGAAAAAAATGAAATCACAGGGTACTAAATTGATGCACTTTAAACCACAGAGTACTAAAGTGAAAAAGTGCGAAACTATGGGATAGTAAATTGATACACTTTTAATCATAAAATATTAAAATAAAAAAATATAAAATTATAGGGGTGGTATTTGAAAATTTTCTTTTATTTTTTGGATCTTGCAAGTTCGATTCCTCCGCACCAAGTATTCCCTACATTTGCCGCCCCTCGTGAACTGCGACGTCCCCCGCACATGCTCCCGCTCAGTTTCTTTTACGGTTTGTCCAGATCTCTCTCTCTCTCTTCTTTTTTTTCTTTTTATTTTTTGGGGGGGGCCCTTTCACGAAAATGCCCCCCACATTTACCAAAATGACAACTTTGTCCCCAACTCACTTCGAAATTGGAAATTAAATTGGAAATTATGGTAGTGTTTCGTTCACGGTATTTCTCAAAAGTTCCTCAGAACTTAAATCTTAAAACTGAGAATTTTTATCATGTCGTGGTTAGGGGTGGCAATTCAGTTTGTCGTTCGCGTGCTAGCTCATGTTCGTCTCGAAATGAGTTCGAGATCGAACCGCTCGTTTAGTAAACGAGCCGAACACGAGCTGAATTTTTCAGCTCATGTTCGGCTTGAAATTATGGTACGAATCGTTCATGGTATTTCTCAAAAGTTTCTCAGAACTTAAATCTTAAAATTGAGAATTTTTATCATGCCGTGGATTCCAGCTCCATGTCAATTCGCCAATAGATTCGCTGTATAGACAGAAAATTCTATGTACACAGAGCGATAGAATTATTTGTAAACAGTAAAAAAAACAACTACTGCACCAATGCTGAAATTAATTGGGTTTCGGAGTTAATTAGTGGCGTCAATTTCGCATCCAAATTAAATCCGACTCGTCTTGACACTTTTCTGAAGTGACGATCAATTCAAGGTCTGTAACTTTTCCTGAAAAATAATATTTTATTTTTTTGGAACACTACAATTTTCTTATTTGGTTCGTCGCAAAAATGATAGTAATCTAGAATTTTTATATATTTTAATTCTACAAAGCGTAGGAATTCAAAACTCATTCACTTTCGTAGTAGTTTCCTTTCTCCACATTATGTGGTTTGATTTTAATAGATTAAAGGGTTACTTTTAAATTTAATAATAATTACGATGCTTTTTGGTGTAAAATAATAAACTTATTAATATAATCTACTTATTTTTTATGTCGAGTCAAACACAAACATAATATAATACTAAATATTCTAGATACGAACCAAATAAATATTCTTATGATATTAGAATTTAATTCTAGAATAATAATGCTTGAGAAATTAACTTGGTTATGAAAATTTTAAATCGTGCAAAATTTAGTGGACTTAGCGAGAAAACAACATTCGAGCAAAATTTTTTGATGGATAAGAAAAAGTGCGATGCTACGTCCACATTCTGAGGCCAATATTTTTTCTTTACTTAACTTAAAAATATATTTAGATATTTACAAACCTTAAAATGAAGAATTTTACATTTACATATTCGTGTACATATAGCATTTTCCTACAAAAAAAAAGTATAGTGCAAATCCCCACATTAAAAATTTAAAACCCCTTCAAATATTTATAGTGATTTATTTATTTTTTTTTTGAGAGATATGTAGCATGCTACCTACTTCATTTATTTCATTTAGAAATAAAATTTATTTATTTATTTTTTGAGAGATAGGTAGCATGCTACCCGCTCCATTTATTTCATTTAGAAATAAACTTAGCTGGAAATGTAAATCAACTAGGATTCGAACTTGTGTCTCGAGTACCAACCACCAAGACTTTTGCCACTTGCTCTAGGAACGGTCAATAATATTTATAGTGATTTATTAGTTAAGAAGTTGGCGGATAGAACTCTAAATTTAAAATTTTCTCACAACAGGTCGAATCCACAATCTCTCATACACTAAGAAGCTTTAAGTTAATATGAATTTTAAGAAAGTAATTTAGAAACTTTGGAGAAATATATATGCATGCAATTAATGCCTCGTAAAAGTTGTTCCATAGAAAGATTTAAACGGACCCACCTACGCAAACAAATTAAGGGACATTCAATTTTTCAATGAACAACCATAATGATAGTGTGACACCTTTTACCCATGAGCAAGAAAAAAATAGAGCAAATCCTTTCAAAAAAAAAAAAGAGAAAATAATAAAAAGTAGACCAAACAATGAAATTAATATAATAACTAGCATGTTATATTCTAAAAACACACTACTGCATTAATAAGGAGAGTTTTTAAGAAGTGAAGGGCTGGATTAATTAATTTCGATATATAATTGTGTTATCCAAAAGATTGATTTGATATAAAATGATTCAAAATTAATTTTTGCCATAACGAACACAGAAAATGCCCCCTTGCCAAAAGAGAGTTCATCTTGTTTATGTATGAAAACATCAAATTTTTAATATTAATTTTCTGAGGCCGAAGCATATAAATAAACTGAGATAGTCAATTCAAAATGCTCAAACTGGTAATAGAACACTACCACAAGGATTCTCCTGTGTATGAGCGGGAATCTAGGGAAAAAGGGTATAGTATATGGATAAAAAATAATCAACAAAGAAAAGAAAAAAGTTGCAACCTACTTAACTAGGGGGGCGACAAGAAGGTGAAAGCCAAAAGACTAGGAAGGGTAAAAGAGGAAAACAAATAATAATAATAATAATAATAATAATTAATAAGAGCATGGCTCGTGGGCTCTCCCCCTCACTGAAGCACTTGGCTATTGATCGTATTTTGTAATTTTTATGTATTTATTTATCCCACTCTCTCTCTCTCTCTCTCAAGATCTCTCTTCTTTCTCTCCCTCTCTTCTTTCTCTCTCTCTCTCTCTGTGTGTGTGTGTGTGTGTGTGTGTGTGTGTGTGTGTGTGTGTGTGTGTTCCCCACACCCTTCCATAGATCAGACTGCACGCCAGAAGGGCCAGAAAGGGGCAGAAAGCAGGGCTAACGTCTTCCTCAAAAGCAGCTCTTCTTCCCAACCTGGAAAGATATAACAACAACCTTAAAGCTCAAGGGGTTTGGGGAATGAGGAGTATTTAGCATATAAATAAGTCAATGCATGCTATGTGTACCTGTAATGTGCAGGGCACCGTGAAACAATCGTTTATCTTCAACAGATTAAGCTGTCAGAGAACGATCGATGCTTTCGTATCTTATATCAAGGATTTGACGAGATTTGAATTCAGAACTTTTGTTATGATACTATTTATTTTTGAAAGCTTACACTATCACAGAAAGTTATTTTTTGTGTCATATAATTCGATATGAGTGCAATGTCTGTAGACTTAAGCATTTAGATTCAATGAGTTTTAATAGATATTTCACATATTTAGACTTGCGTGGATCTTGGACTGAATCGAAACTCCCTATAATGTATAATGTCGCGCAAAGAATAATATACAAAAATAGAATTTGGATTGTGAAAACCATATTATAAAGAAATTTGTACAAATTATATAACAGGGGATCCTACGGACTGTCGAAAGAATTTATAGTATCATTCTTGCAAAAATACTTGCCAACTCGACAGTTAAGTTGCGCATCAATGCCAACAAACTAAATTAGTAATAAGCTGACTTATCAATTATATTTCCAGATTCGTTTACGGTCACATGTAAACAAAGATGAGGTTGGTGAGCATCTCAAGTTCTCAAGTGCATTACGAACCTCTGCCCCATCCGTGTTTACTTGTAATTANATATTTGATTTGATGCATTTGAGTCTATCTATTGCAGTTGGAGTTGCCTGAGGAAGTTCAATTGCACCAGTTTTAATGTCTAAATTGGCTACAACTCTAAATACACTGATTAAAGAGAGTAATTTTAAACAAAAGGTACGCTTACCTCGTCTTTTTAAACAAATATATATATATATATATATATATATATATATATATATATATTTTATATTGGTAGCCACATAGAGGAGAGGAGAGAATTAAGATATGTATACATATAGAGACATAGATCTACGTACAGAGAAATAAAGCTTCATTTGTTGTAGATGATGTACAATTCACACGAACGAAGAGCCTCCTCCATATATAGTTGTTGTTTCCTCTAATTCTCTGTTTCCTCCGATCCCAATATACACCAACTTTTTTCTTTTTTAATATTTTCAAATTAATTAATTGCGCGAGCTTATTAACCAGATCGGGCCATGATGACTTTTGGATCCGCATCGCATCCCCTCCGTTAGCCGAAGAGGACAGTTTATTCCCACAACAAATCAATAAATAGAACGAAACGAGTGGATTGAAAACCTAAGGAACACTAATAAATATATCACCATCACCCCACAAAACTTCTATGCGACGCCACTGAATGAATGAAGAAGTGGGAGGATTTCGACGGGATGAACAAGAAGAGAATTAATGGTGATGATGATTTGTGGCGAGGACGCACGCGTGGGAGGAAGAAGAAGACCGAGGAGGAGGAGGAGTGTGAGGAAACACAAAAGTATTTGGGTAACGTGGATGGGTGTTGGGTGAGGAGTAAAATACACATATGGTGCACCGAGAGAGAGAGAGAGGGAGCGGAATTGGATCACTAATGAATGGTGAAAGAAGAATGGAACTCTACTGAACCATGGCCAAGAAGGAACCTGTGGTGGTGGTGGTGGTGGTGGTGTTGGTGGCGGCGGCGGCAGCAGTTGACGAGTTGCCGCCGCCTCCGCCGCTCACGTTGCTCGGCCTCTGGAACTGTATCTCGTACCGCATCTTCGAGCCCTCCTCGTCGTCATCGTCCTCCTCCTCGTCGTCGTCCTCGTCGTCGTCCTGGCCGTCCATGTTGAAGCTGTCGTCGGCCTCGTCGCAGTCGTCAGCCGCATCTCGCCGCTCCATCAACTCCTTCACAATGTCTTCTGGCTTCAAAACAAACATCCGGGTTCAACCATGATTGCATCACCATGAGAGCGAGCGCGACCTTCTGAGAATTTAGCATGTGTATATATATATATATATATGAGGAATACCTTCTTCGTGGGGCCTTCTTCGAATAAGGTCGGGGTTAGTCCGCCGTTGCTCGTCTGTATTTGTAGGCCCCCCGAGCCCCCACCATTGCCATCGGAGCTCCCGCCATTCTTTTTGCCGCCGTCAGTTTTAATTTCAGCTTCTAAGGGAGGCGGTTGCGAGGATGGCGGCGGCGGCGGCGGCGGCGGCGGCGGCATTATAGAGAGAACGTTACCTTGTCCTTGCGGATTGGAATGCGAATACGCTTCTTGGTCTCCCGACCGGTGTCCGCTACTGCTGCTGCCACCGCCGCCGCCGATGCCTTGTTGCTTCCGGCGATAGAGTGCGTCGAGCTGGTGGAAGTAAGGGCAGGTCTTGGAGTCCTCGGGGCGCTTCTTGTTGCTCTCCTTCACCTTCTTGAAGTACTTGTTGATGTTCTCCCACTTCTCCTTGCACCGCTTGGAGCTCCTGTTGTACCCCAATTTCTTCATCTCCCCCGAGATCTCTTCCCACAGCGGGCCCTTCGGCCCGGCCTCCTGGTACTTTATGTCGAGCCCGCTCCGCAGATTTATCAGCGCGTGCACCTCCGCCTTCGGCCACCGCGACGACGATACGGTCTCAAAGCCCGCGCCCCCTGGAGCCAACTCTTGAGGGTCGGGGACCGGGACGAGCTCGTGAGACGAGGTAGAGGCTTGGTGAAGCACAATTTCCGTGCTTTGCTGCTTCTGCCGAAATTCTCGTTGTGGTTGCGTTTGCGGCTGTGGTGGTACTGGTTGTGGCGGCGGCGGCGGCGGCGGCGACTGCCGGGTTTGTCGTTGCGGCTGCGGCATGGGCGCGGGCGCGGGCGCGGGCGCGGGGGCTGCGGAAATTGGGGTGGCGGGGACTGTGGGCAGCTGGATGGTCTGGCCGCTGATCTTCTGAATAAAGGAGAGGACGGCAGCGTCGCGGGAGGCGGCCATGGCGCGCTCCTGCGCCATGAGCTCCTGCTCGCGAGTGAGCCGCGCCATCTCCTGCCGCCGCCACGCCTCCTCGCGGATCATCCGGTCCTGCTCCTGCTTCTCGATCGTCTCCAGGAACCGCTGCTGCAATGCCTCCTGCCGCTCCACCATCTGCTTCATCAGCCCATCGAAGAACGCCATCATCTTCCTGCTCCCGCCGCCGCCGCCGCCACCGGACCCTCCTTTCCTTTTGCGCTTACTACCATGCTCATGAGGCTGCCCGCCCGTCTCCTCCGTCTCCTCGTCCTCCAACGTATCGTCAGACTCCGACGACGACGAATTGGTCGAGAAGCTGATCCCGCCGACGGGGGCTGCGGCGG
Source organism: Ananas comosus (assembly GCF_001540865.1). Lineage (NCBI taxonomy): Eukaryota > Viridiplantae > Streptophyta > Magnoliopsida > Poales > Bromeliaceae > Ananas > Ananas comosus. The sequence goes on along the minus strand of NC_033623.1, from coordinate 11,518,814 downwards.
GGGTCGTGGGGGTGGTGGATCCGGATATCCCTTGAATTGTGCCGCCGTGCCCGAGTTCCGTCGCGGCACGAACCGGAGTGACGATGGGCGGCGGCGGCGCAGCGGCCGAGATATGAGCAGGCTGGATCTGGGCCGCTGACGGGCCGGCCATGGCGGCAGCGCCGGCGGCGAACCCAATTGTGGTCGGGGCAGGGCTGCCGGACGAGCTGGAGGCGCCGAGGGCCTCCAGCTGGCTGAAGAAGCGGTAGCTCTTGCCGTCCTGCCGCCCGGCGCGGTTCTCCTTGGTGCGCTTGTAGTACTTGTGCACGTTCTCGAACTTCTCCTTACATTTCTTCGCGCTCCTCCTGTACCCCAACTCCCCGAGCTTCCTGTACTCGCATCAATCACACCACCACCACCACCATCCAACCAAATAAATGAAAAATGAAAAAAATATTTTTCTATGACAAACAGGAAAAAAGAAAAAAAAAATGAAGTACATAAATAAAAGATTAAAAAGAAAAAAAAAATTTGAGGGGGTGATGATTGCGGAAATATCCAACCACGCAAAGGGCATCTAAAATCTAATTATATAATAATTATTAGGCCCAAATAAAGATAAATTTCTAGCATGGAAAAGGCATGTTGCGAAGTTTGAGAGCGAGGGGAGGTGAAGAAAAAGGAAGGGAGATTAAAGTGGTGTGAGGCAGACGAGGAATGCATGCGCTTCTGAATCTCGTTTTCCTCCTCCGCAGCTCCGCTCGCTGCTTCGTCTCGGGAACTTCAACGTATGTCCCGAAATTGGAAAGCAGGAATTGGTTACTTGGGATCGATGCCGCGGATCTGAAGCGGCTATTGCCGAATTCAGCGACGAAGAAACGGGGGGAGGGGAGAGAGAGAAAGAGGTGGACAGTAAATATTTATTATTTTTTAATTTATTTAAGGAAAAGATACTCCGCTCGTGAGCATGATGGGTTTATGAGGGGGAAATATAGAGAGAGAGAGAGAGAGATCTGAGAGAGAAGAGAGAATTGTGGGTGGACTCGGTCTACGCAGATCAAGAAGAAGAGAAGTCACTTCTTCTTCTTCTTCTTCGCATAATTGGAAGCCGAAAGATAGAAACTGCAGCAGCAGCAGCAGCAGTTCCTGCTGTTAAACCTACTACAGTTCGCACCGTGGTACGAACTTAACTAGCGTCAGATCGCCTTATGCTCGTCACCTAGATTAATTTCAAGGGGAAAAAGAAAAAAGAAAAAAAGGAAAAAAGTAGAAGGAAAAAAAGTTTTTCCTTTTTTATTTTATGTGGGACTCAATTTGCTGCTGCATTTTGCGGGTGCTCTGCGGAAATTGTGAGATGCATTTGTGGTTAGTTGTTGCTGCTGCTGCTGTTGTTGTTGTTGTTACTGCTACTAGTATTATTACCTGGAGACCTCTTCCCAGAGAGGGCCCTTGAGAGTGGCCTCGCGGAAGGCGGCGTCCATCTCCGACCGTATCTTGATCAGCGCCAGCGTCTCCTGCTTCGGCCACCGGTTGCCGGCGCCGCCGCGCTCGGCCTCGTCCGAGGCGCCCGCGAGGGCCTCGTCGTCGGGGAATCCTCCGCCGCCGGCCCCGGAGACGAGCTCCTCGAACCCGCCCCCCGCCGACCTCGGAGCTCCGGCGGCGGCTGGCGGCGGCGGCCGGCTGCTGATCGGCGATGCGGCTTCCGGCATCTGCTGATCGGCGGCGGGGGGAATTCCGAGGATGTGGGGCCGGGGGCCCGGGCCGGGCGCTGTCGGGGACGGGAATGGGGCCATTTCCGGCGGAGGAACCCCGTATGGGGACCCTCCTTGCTGCTGCATGTCTCCCAAATAATTCTCCTTTCTTTTGTTTTGCTGCTGCTGCTGCTGCTCCTGCTTCTCCTCCTCCTCCTCCTCCTCCTCTATCTCTAATTATTACCACTGCAGCCACCACCACCACCGCTTATGTATTATTACTGCTGCTGCTGCTGCTGCTGCTGCTCAGCTAAATTGTTTCAGAATCAGCTCAATTCGTTCGCTCCTTCCTCTCTCTCTCTCTCTCTCTCTCTCTCTCTCCTCTTACTGAGAGCGGGTGGGGAGAGAGAGAAAGAGAGAGAGAGAAGGGATTGGGTGGGGATTGGAGGAATCGGAAATTGGAAAAGGAAATCTGTACAAGAAGGGGTGAAAAAGATGGGAGCATGGACAACTGGAAAGAGCGCAAAAAGAGAGAGGAGAGAGAGAGAAAGGGAAGTGGGTGCGGGGGCGGAAAAAGGGGGGGCTTAAAAATTCCGAACACAATTTATATATATCTCCCCCCGTTATAATATTACGGTCGATATAATTTTATAGGATGAAGGAGAGGGATCGAGTTGCAGGTCTAGAGAGAGAAAGTTGAAGAAGAAGATGATGAAGATGAAGATGAAGATGTAGATAGATACATGAAACAGAGAGAGAGAGCGAGTGTGCGTGTGGGGGTCTAGGTTAGAGAGAGAGAAAGAGAAAGAGAGAGAGAGGGTTTAGAAAGAAAGGAGAAGATGATGATGATGATGATGATGATGATGTGAGAGAGAGGAGAGATGGGAAATGATAAAACAAACGAGATGCTGCGCTGTCAGGAGGCTAAACTTTGCAGCCTAATAATAGTTAAAAACCGGCAAGGACAGGGAGGAGTGAGAGAGAGAGAAAAAAAAAAAAAGTTTTTGCCCCTTCATAAGAAAATAATTAAAAAAAACACTATAGAAGCCCTTTGATACGAAAAATTCTAGAATGCAACGGGTATATTAGTGACGTGGCGTAATAAATCAATCAAATTAATCCTTTTAAGAATATATGTCCCATCATGATTGTAAAAAAGTATTTTTATTGTACTTTTATTTGAAAAGAAGAAATGTGATTGGCTTGTTATTGATGACGTGGTGCAAGTGTGACAGTGTAGAATTCCTCCTTTGATACCCCTCACCTATTGGCGTTTCTGAATTGGCCCCCATCAACTTTTTTTTTTTTTTTTAAGTAATGTTATCTGCATATTTTTTTAAAAAAATATATATATAAATCTTACATTACTTTATTTAAGAACTAATATATCATAGTTATCTTTTTAATGTTGAAAATATAAAGAAATTGTTTAAATTTTGAAAGCTAATTGCTTTATATTTTCAAATGAGCTTATTTTTTAAATGTGAACAAAACAGATAGCTTTTTTACTTTTCTCTGTCTAAAAAAAAAGTACACCTACTTTAGCTTTTTTTTTGTTTAAGAATTTAGAAAACTTATTTAAATTTTGGCCTCTTCTGATCTAATTATCCATTCTTTTAAAATTTTAATTTTGTATCTAATCTAATAATTTTAATTTATCTTATTTAATTTACATGGTTTGTAAAATTTACTGACGTATCTAAATTTTTAAGTGCGTGAGTCAATAAATAACTCAAATCAAAGAATTAAAATGTCACATAAGTTTTATATATTTTTATTTTTTTATTGATATTTTGTCGGCATTTAAATCCTATGAATTAAGTTGTTTTAGCTAACTAAATTGGACATCGTATTAAATTTACCAGTGAATTCACTGCATTTAATATTTTTTTATCACCTCTTAGCAACTAAATTAGACGGCTAATTAATAATTAATAACTAATAGAGCCATTAAATTTGAGAAAATTGTTAACTTAATTAAATGTAAAATCTCAAATAGTTGAAGAGGATCTATTTCAAAATTTTCCATAGTTAAGGAGGTATTCATAAATTTTTCTCCAAAAAAACCCCCACAGTAATTAGAGGAGATCGAGCACATACACAGTACCCACAAACACAACTGGCACCGTCAATGTCATTAGCGGAATATCTCGGGCGAGGGTTATCCCATTCCCATTATGAGTCCTAACCCCTGGTTTTAATCAATATTATTATACAAAAATATCCAACTCGCATGGTAAAAATATCGGATAGGATAAATGGTGGAAATTAATTAACTAATTAATTAACTAATTAATTAGAAAATAGCATGCATGTTGGCTACTTGGCTTTGGGGCTTCTATCTCCAGCTAACTCTCCGAATTGAACGGTACCTGATGTTCCTACTTGCTTTGATGTGGCATAGCAAACAATCCCAGTTGATGATTAGTAGTGGGGCGAAAGTAATGTTTGAGACCACATTGTTTCTTTTTTTTGTTTATATCAAATTAACCTTTTTTAGAAAAAAAAATAGAAAAAAATTTATTTTACTTTATTCTGATTTAGCGCATTTTCATTCGTCATCACATAAAACTGTATTGTTCTTTTATTTTTATTTTACTGTAAGAATCTATTATCACATAGAAATTTTTGGTTTTCAAAGAATTTTACTTTACTATTCTGTTTGATAGTGAATTTTTTTTAGTAAAATAAAAAAAAATTCTAGAATAGATAAGTATAGTTGTTTGAACAACAAGATAATAGAGTGGCAAACTAAAGTCTACATCCAAAAAATGTGATATCGGAGCAGTTTTATATCTCATGGTTTAATTTTATACTGAGTATTTTGATCTGTTTGAATGTTAGAATAAGTTATTTGGTAATAATCAAGAATTGCTTGATGAGAGCATAAATAGCATCTCTAGATAAATAAAAATAATTGTGGAATAAATAAAAAAAATAAAAGTAAAAAGTAAAAGAGTAAAAGTAGGAGGAAATTAAACACATTACAATTTACAACAGCTGTAGGGGTGGGCCCCAGCGTGTAGAGAGAGAGAGAGAGGGGGGTGGGGAGAGGTGCGAAACGTGCCGGGCGATTATCGCGGATCCCACGGAAACCCTCAACCGCCACCCAAACCCACTCTTCATAAACCCCACAACCGTCACATGTTAGCAATTATTTTTTTGTTTTGAGAGATAGGTAGCATGATATTCGTTTCGTTTATTTTATTTATAAATAAATTTAGCTGAAAATGTGAATCAACTATTATTCAAACTTGAATCTCGAATACCAACTATCAAGCCATTTTTCATTTATTAATCCTCAATTATTAATCCTCAAAAGAAGACAAAAGAAGAAAAGGTTAAGAGATGTGTTAGAGAAACTCCGCAATCTCTATTACGACCGAGCTTGAAATTACGCGCTCAATTTTTACCAATTTAACTATATTTAGGGTGCGTTTGGTTCGCATTATGAAAAATTACTAGGAATAAAAGATATCCAAGAATCTTATTCTCATTCATCCTATTACTAAGAATATAAAATTTCTGTATTTGGTTCGCACGGTAATATTAATTAGCCATATTATTTAATATTACAAAAAATATACAATTAATTTATTTATTTATTTATTTAATTAATTTTAGATAATGTTACCAAAAGTTTCAACATCTTTTTAGAAAAAAGAGAGAGAAAGTATAAGTTAGAGAGAGAGAGAGAGAGAGCATAATTAAAAAAATAGAAAGAAAAATATAGTCGAAATTAGAGAGAGTGAGAAAGTTGAAATTTTAGAAAGAGAGAGAGAGATAGAGAAAGCTTAGTTTAGAGAGAGAAAAAAAAGTTTAGAGAGAGATATAAGGTTAGAATGTAAAGAAAAATAATATCAATTAGCCGGCAGGTAGAAAGAAAGAAAGAGATTAGACATATTATGATTACCCCAATCCATTAATATGAGGATACCCACCCTCCCTCACGGGATTGAAATTAGTACTTTGGGGTGAATCTTATTCCCAAGTGAATTCAATATTACCAATTAGATTACTTAGTGCGTTTAACAAAATACGTTCATATTTTTTATTCCCATTGGATTACTAGGAATCTTTAAAAGATAGCGCGAACCAAACGCACCCTTACTGTTATATTAATTTATCTTAATTAGACTACTCTATTATATGAAAATCTCTAGAGATACCGACTGTCTAGCGCAAGTGGCAAAAGGGTTGTTGGTTGGTACCCGAGGTCTCATGTTCGAATCTTAGTTCATTTATATTTCTTGATAAGTTTATTTCTAAAAGGAAATAAACGAAGTGGATAATATGCTACCACCTTTCTCTAAAAAAAAAATCACTAGAGAAAGAGGAGTGAGATTTAAGGGTCCTTTTGGTTCAACATAGTTATAACTGCACTACAGTTGTAACTGGTTGCACATCAAAATCCAACATTTATTTTGATGCACTTGAATTCAGGTGTCGTAATTGTAACTGTAGGGAGAGGCTCACGCTCATCTATATCAATTAAAATTATGTCCAAATCAGCTGCAATTTTAACTACACTATTTGAACATAGTGATTTTCAATATAGCTAATTATACCTCTCTAATAATTTTTTAAATAATTTTTTATCTTTCCTCCACAGAGGTAATCTCACCATCTCATATATAAAATAATAATAATTCGTAAATGCATTTCTCAACTGCATAAAATTAAATAAAGTATTGATACATACAACACTTTCTACTACATCCAATCAAATAAAAAATATATAAATATAATTGATACATGTTCAACCTCATGCATCTCTAATTATGCTGTATTTATAATTACGTAGAACCAAACGACCCTTTAGTCCCGCAAGGACGGCAACGGCAATACAAAGGAAAGTCAAAGTTGAGTCTATTCTTTTAATCCGCAGCAGCAACACGATCGTTTTATTTTACATAGACTTCATGCACTCATCAACGGTTAAGACACAACAAAAAGTTTCTAATTTTTTTTAATTAAAAAAAAAGAGCATGTAATGAAAATAAATTGATAGAATAGAAGGTATAAATCAAAATAGTAAAATTTGAGAGGATAAATTCAAACTTCTCTAAAGTGCAGTGGATCTCCATACATTTCTTTTTCCCAATAGAAAACTGAAGAAGATGAGTTAATTAATTGAAACAAAAGATTAATTAATCTTGGTTATTTTTCGTCATTAGTTAAACCATTTCTTAGCTAATTAACAGTTAATGAAAGATTGGGCCGGGGAAGGAATCTAATTTGCCAGGTGGCGCACGATTCCAAAATTTCACACCTGCATGATCTCCCGAGACGATAATGATTGAGGTCGCCTCGAATGATGAGGGAGTTAAAAAACAAAGGTTAAAAAAACCCTGATTAGATTAAATAATTAATGTAGTTTAGTAATTAACTAATCAATTAGTTTAAGAGACGGTGGAGAAGGAGATGAAGTAGAATCTGGGGAGGATTTTTTGAATGTAAATATTAAAAGGTAAATTTCAAATACCATTTCTGTGATTTCGCACTTTATCATTTTAGTATTTTATAATTTAAAATGTATCAATTTAGTATTCTGTAATTTTATTTTATTTCTTTTCGTCAACTTCTACTCTATCTATAGTTTATTGAATATTTCTTTTAGTACCCTTTAATTTTAATTCTGTCACTGATTTAATAAAAAAAAAATTAATATAGAGAATAATAAAAAGAGAAAAATAAAATAATAGGGCACGAACATGATACACTTTAAACCATATGTTACTAAAGTAAGAAAGTATAAAACTATAAGGGTAATATTTAAAGTTTTTTCAATATTAATTAAGGATATCGTTTTCTAATAATTTAAGGCGGAGAACAATGATTATTTCACAAAGTTAAATTTTTTTTTTTGTGATTAATATAATAATTAAATTTTATCCAACATAGTGAGGA
>NC_033623.1:11493240-11511134 GCF_001540865.1 Ananas comosus | reverse complement strand
ATGTTATTGTTACTGTTACTCTTAATAACATCGTGGGGCTACAGACCTTGAAAAACGATGGCTGTCCCGAAGAGATCCTTGGTAGGGTACCATCTGAGTTCAAGAGCAGGCTGATGAGTGTACTTCGACAGCCATTCGATCAGAGTGAATATGATGATCTTATGGCAATGGCGACTCGTCGCATACGTATAACGAAGTTCAAGGAGTTGCGAAACATGTCCATACCTTATTCAACAAATGCGTTGGGCTATTCATATTTTGATCATTACCCAGGTAAATTCTCCTAGTGCATGTCATTTCTGTTTAAATTTCTAACATTTAACACTTAATATTTTCAGGTGCTCTTCTGCATCCTACATATGTTAGATTGTTCATGTCCGATAGCTAGTTATTTCTCTTATATTATATTTGTTTCTCGATGATTTTCTAGGTTTGCGTACATAAATGGTATCTCGATGTGCGAATTGGAGAATAAGCTTCATTACTAAGCCTTCAAAAGAGAAGAAAAGGACAAAATTGAGACTAATATTTTATTTTAGCTCAATGCAAGCTCACAATTATCTGTGGCCTAGTAAACCTCAATAATGCTCACATTCTACAAAGTTTTCTGCGGTACAAGCAATCCAATAAAAGTAACATGGCATATGGTCCTGGAAAATGAAATGATACTTATTGTGTGCTTTAAACATGTGCTGCATGGCTAAGTACTCTGCACAAAAGATATAGGCCGTGCAGGGCTTCGTTTTCTCACCACATGCAACCCATAGGTACATGCAGCTTTGCCTAGTTTTCAAGAAGAAAAGGACTATCATTACCTGTGGGGCATTCAAATTTTCTCCATTCATCCTAATGTTTGTCTTTCGATATATCACCCAAGTCCTGGCCAGATCTTTGCACGATAAATAAATTAGGTGTTAGTGTATTACATGAAGCTTTCCCTGTCCTGTCTATGTATAGGTTGCTTGCTTTTCTGTTTTCAATTATTTAATTCTTTTACTGTTTTATACGGTGTATGCATTTCAATCTCCAGGTATCTTACAGTTCTTTAAGCTAGATATCCGTTTATAGTTGTTTTCCAGTAACAAGTTTTGATTTAATATATATTCAGTACAAGTATATTATTTCAAGAAATGGCAGAATTTATTATGCTATTATTTCATATTATCCTTTTATTCACAGTATATCATTAATGAGAAATAAACTCTATGCTTGTGTGACCCATTTTAGAATATGGTGCTTTTGAGAGCTCTGAAGTCTCCTTTAAAGTTCGGTTGCCTGTCACCACTCCAATCTTGAGTTGGATATGGGGCTTGTTATCTGTTTCTTATATTTCCAGCAAATGTCCTTGATTGTGCTTAGTCTATTTTAAACTTCCACAGATCTTACCTGTATAACTAACACGTCCTCAATAGTTCAGAACAAACTTTAATGCCTCGATCTCTTTTTTTTTTTTTTTCCTATATTTTGTATCAACTCAAATGTTTGAAAGAACGGCTGATGACTCTTTTTTCCCTGCCAATTACAGATCTTGCCAGACAGATGGAATGTGCTGATCCTCACAGGGGCTTGAGTCTGTTGCGAGGGTTCTTCTTTTGGTTACAGGTACGATTTTCAGAATGAACTGTGTTGGCATCCTGTTTTTGTGAATTTGAAATTATCTGTTGGTTTTTGTGAGATATTTATCAGTACCTTGATTAGAAATTCTTCAAAGAGCACTTTTGAAATGCCAGTTGCTACCAAGGTTTGGATTATTTAAATGCCCAATTGTGAGTATCAAAGAAGCTTAGCACTAGACAAAGCTATTAAGTTTGAGAAGTTACTTAACTGCCCAAAATTGGAGTGGACTAGTTTGGTTTTGTAGGAAAAGAACTTCTACTATTCTGGTTGCTTCCATCTCTCTCCCTCTACAGCTCTTTGCTATAATTAAACTTACTTCGGGTAAACATTCCATGTGGACTGAGATTTATACAAACAACTTACAAATCTTAACTCTTCAAACTAAAAGATAATAGGTTGGTATTCAACTGAAACTAGCGTCCCCTTCGAGATGAGGCATTATATACCCAATGGAGTACCTTGGAAGGCTCTTTCCTTTGGGACTTGGTTATCCATTGTGAGAGTGAAAATGATGAGAATCTTAGTGGAATAAGTTTTGTTAGCAGAAACTTATGTCATTAACATGCATAACAGAGCGCATTTATTTGATATTGTGGCAAAAAACTTAGCTGATGACTTGATGTGTAAATGCTGGGGGTGGATATCAAATGTAAAGGATTTGTTCCAAGATTGAAAGCTATAGTTCATACTAAGGATCAATCGTTATTGCCGTAAGTGATTAATCACTTAGATACCAGTGCTAATCGTATAATTTAGTGCTGTGGCTTGGGAATGTTCAGTACGGGCATATGTTAGATTGCCACACATATTGAACCCCTTTTATGTGCTAGTGTTCAACACGTACTGATACTGCACAATTATACATAATATGCCGGTGCGCTTTGCATGTGCCAATCGTGCCTAACCGTAATGAGAACTTTTGGTGTATAAAACTTTAGTTAAAAACAAAATTTACTAAATTGTAAAAATGTGCAAGTATTCTCGCATATGTGACACATTCTACTATACTCACATTCCAATAGTCCCATATTGGAAAATGTTGGGAAGTGACGAGATGATATATGAGATTTGCTTGCTAATCTTAATCACTTCGGCTTACATAATTTGGGCTATGTTGTTAGTTCTCCCCTTGATTGAAATTTTGTAGTACTTGTATTGTTTGAATTTTTGCATATGTTTATCAGGCTAATCCTTGGGTACCATGCAGCTTCACCTGAATCATCAAAACAGATACTATTATTTGCAATGCAGCCCTTTTTATAAAAAATTACTTCTAGTCACCTAGTTTTTAGTGTACGCAACTTGCTGTTGGTAGTCTATAAGTGAAACATAAAAAAATAAAATAAAATAAAATACTTTGTTACATTAACCTGGATTGCTATGTTAATGTTGTTGTTATTAATGTCATTTGATGGCAATTTTTTTTTTGGTATGACTTCATTTTCCGGTTGTGCAAATTTTTTTGATAATGAAATATTTCTCTGTAGAATGTTGGCCATGAAGGAGCATTTATGCCCTGGGTGGCTGCATCCACAAGCTACAAGTCAGTGCCTTACAATGATTGCAAGAAAACAGTTTCGCACCAGAGTTCAAATTGAAATTTTCTGGAAGATGAGTTTGGGGACATCTTTATCTTGTTCTGTAAATAAATCAGGCCTCTCATCAGTATAAATTAACTATCGGGGTTAAAAGCTATGGTTCTTTTTGTAAATGTATATGCTCAACCTGGGATTTTCGTTTCTAGTAACATCATGCTTGGGCACTTGTTAATGATTGGTGCGCCATGTGTATACATTTTGCTTTCGCATCAATCAGAATCATAGATTACGAAGTTTATGGCATTCTATTGTACATTTGGGATTTGGCTGCTGTTGAATTTGACACGCGGCTTTCCCATGCTGAAGTTGAGGACCCGCGCATTCATGTTGTACTTGATCTCCCCGTCATAGAGCAACTTGCGTATGTAGTGCTCGAGGTCCGAACCTATTAAACGGAGCGTGTACTCCGACAGGGGAGCTCCCTTTTATGCACCAGGAAATTAATCTGTTAGTCACACTGTATGAGCTAGCACTGCTGAGCTAGCCAAACAGTAGAGAATATAATGATAAAGTATGAACAAGTGAAATAAATGAAATGCTGTTTTTAGATGCAGGTGCAATTTTGACGCCTTTTGTTTGTGTTGGCGTTCTTGATTGTGTTGGTAAAATTGTTGTTTTAGTTGTTCCTTTGATTGTGTTGGAGGATTTTAGCTTCTGATTCTTCTGTGCTTCATCATAGACACTTTTCATCTCAATCAGTTTTCAAGTAAATTACTTTGGAGATCAACCTTTTTCTTCATTTTTCTTTTTTGTGTAGTTTAAGTTTGGCCCCCAACCTTTGTAGTTTGTGATATAATTAGCCTCGAACCTTTGAATTCATTACTATCTTACCCTTTTGGTTTAAAATTTCTCAGCTAAATTGGGTGAAATTCTTTTCCTCTCATCATCTCATTGTTGCTAAACAAGTTTTAAGCTTCTTATATGATGATTGCGAGAGTGCATTTTTATCCAATTTGATATTTAATTTGATGAAAAGGGTAAGATTGCAACGCTGTACAGGTTTTAGGGACCGAATTGGATCAATGAAAAGGTTGGAAGCCAAATGAAAACATCGTAAAAGTTCTCGGTGATTCGAAGACGAAGCGGGTATCTGCGATTACCTCGTAATGGTCGACGAGCTCCTGGAAGCAGGAATAGACCTTCTGGCACGCCTCGGGGGTCCACACGAACTCGTTGCCGGGGTCGAGGAGGAGGGTGAGCTTGTCCATCTGGGTCTGGTCGAAGGCGTGGGTGACGGGGTCGATGTACGCCGCATAAATCCTCACGTGGCGCGTGACGCTGCTCAGCCACTGCCCGCCGTACTCCCTGCTCATGTTCTTACTCTTCGCCAGCCGCTGCTGCTGCACACCAGCTGCTGCTGCTGCCGGCTTCTGCTGCTGCTGCACACCAGCTGCTGCTGCTGCCGGCTTCTGCTGCTGCTGCTGCTGCGGCAAGCTGGTTTGATCACTTGGCTTCTGCTGTTCTTGTTCTTGGAGCAGTTCTTGCTGCTGCTGCTGCTGCTGCGCGGCTACAGACAGCGACCGGCTCGATCGTCCGGCTTTTCTCTTCATTGCCCAGCCTTGGACTGATAGACCAGCTGGGGAGAGGAATGAGGAAGCTGTGGAAGCCATTCCTGATGCTCTCTCAGCCCTTCGTCCGGACAATTTTAAGCTTTTTTTTTTCCTTCTCTTTTTTTTTTCTCTCGCATATGTTATTCTTTTCTCTGGTTTTAGGTGCAGGTATAGCAAGTGCTTTAAGCCACACGTACTATGGTCTTGCTGCATGTGGATAAGGTTTTTCCTTTCATTGCTAGCGTTAAAAAGAATTGGGCTCGAGTCAGAACCCAAAAAGATTTGAATCCTAATTCGACCAAAACCGAAACATCTAGTCCCGTTAGTAAAAATATTTTTTTAGTCAGAAAATTATTTTTCAAGATATTTTTTTAGTAAACCAAAGATGATGAGTGCTGTTTATCTGATTTTTGGGCTCCCAACCTAATAATTCAGGTCCCTTCATCTTAGAACCTATTTGGGCACTTTATTATTATTTTTTATGGAGTAATAATACACTGGGGTGTATCCGTGTATGGCTCTTTATTTTCGCAACAAATTTATAGCATTTTATATGTGGTTTTTTTGTTGTGTTTTGATACCCTAACGGTGCGTTTGGTTTGCCTTACGTAATATTACAGATTATTTCGATATATTTAGATATCTTGAATTTTTAAATAAGATTACTACTAATAGCATTAACGCATTTGATTTAATATAGTAATGTAACAGTGGATTGTAGTGTATATAACATTACTATGTTTAATTCAATTTATAAAATTCAGTAATCCTAACAACAAAATGTAATCTATTCCAAAATTATCCTTATTAGTCATATTTGGCAATTTTTTTTACTGTTTACAAATAATAATTTTTTTATTAAAATTTATTTTAAATAATTTAAAATTTGAATTTAATTTTTTATTTTTTAATATTTTAATATTTTAATTAAAATACAAATATAAAAATTAAATTTAAAATTTAAAATTTAAAATATAAATCGAACATTTAAAAATTGAAATTTAAAACTAACCAAAAATTTTGTCAAATTTAAATTTAAATTTAAAAATGTTGTAACTTAAAACTTGAAAAACTTAAAAATTTTAAAATTTAAAATTTTGAAGATTTAAAAATTCAATTTAAAATTTTGAATGTTAAATTTTGGATAATTTTAAAATTTTAAATTAAAAATTTTAAAAAATGACGTATTCGAGAGGATTAGGAGGTTCGGAAGGAATCATACTTGTAAATTTTGTATAGAATTAAGTATAACCTACGAAATAAGTATATACAACATAGCTTCCACCCCGCTCGTTAATATTTTCGGTATATAGCCTGCCACCAACATTGTGATGCTTAAGTTACTAATCATATGGTTACAGTATCAGATTAAATTCAAATAACAGTGATGATTCCCTGACACGAATTATCTACTAATTCCTGTCATGGAAATTAACCCCATTCAAACCGCACACCCTAATATACGGCAAAACTCAGATCTACTCATTATTGTAAAATATAATACTATTTTCTTAGAAAATAAGAAAATATATCATTAATAATCTATATTTATACAAAAATACCCCGATCCGGAGACATATGATGCACAGCCCTAAACTGTTAAAATTTATACTCCAAAGACAGACTTCCATAGATCTTTTACTACTTTGCTAAATCCCTTTTCTTGCGTCGTTGTAAATATGTACCAAACCTTAGATAATTTCAAAAAATATACTAATAAGTAGAAAACCTTAGATTTGAATAAAATAGACGTAATAAGATAAATAGATACATAGTATAAATATGAAAAATAAAAAGTTGATAATCAGATCAATATTTAATAGTTGTTCGTTTTTAATTTTTCTAATTATTATCCCTAACTTCTATATTCCTCTTTCTCTCTTAAAGATGGACAAAATAGATCATGCATTTAAATTTTGTTTTGGCGGGCAATGTTTAATGGTAAATCAGTACTACAAAACTCTCCCGAATAAAGCGTTTTTACCTTCAATCAAAAAACTCTCCGACATAATTAAGCCAATTTATTCCCTTGTTATCAGTAACTTACTTGTCTAACAACGTGTTATTGATAATTACAAAATAGATTTGTAGCTTTTTCTTGCCTCTCTTGCGCACCCCTTCTTTTATGATACATTCGAGGAGAACTTTACCCCCGTTATTTCCTTTTTCTAAACCATCCGAAACAAGAAAAAAACCAATTTGAAAAACAAGAGACTTTTTGATTTGAACCCGACGAGAGAAGAAAGACAGGAATCTCGAAATACGTTAATGTCTAACGTTCGAGCTCTCTGACTTCAATGCGATGGTGTTTTTTTTTTTTTTTTTTTTTTTTTGCTCTTTTGGTTGAATGTCAGAAGAATAACTTATTTTAGTTGTTACTTCTCTACTATAGGAAGAGATTCTTTTGTGGTTGCAACTTATTAGAACTTTTACTTTATTGTAATTGTAGGGACTTCGTAATTTTGTTTGTTGCGACATTATGCATTCTATTTAGAAAGGAATTTATTATTGGCTAAGTTACTCTTTTGCTCCTAAAATTATGAGGTCGTGATAGCTTGATCCTCAAATTTTAATTTGCGGTATGTTCTAACTAGAAATAGAGTTTGATTGTTGCAATTAAGTAACTGTACTATAATTTAGTTGATTTAATGATGATGTACCGTTGATATGAAAGTAATATGATTCATATAAATAAACTAATTGACTGTCCCTCCTGTACACATGTCCGCTCCTTTTTTTTTCCTCTCTCTCCTTCCTCCCATACCAAATCTGTTCATAATTACACCTCGGGAAGGTACCAAGTCTTTCCAAATCCAACTCGGGAAGGTACTAAATCTTTCCAAATCCACATTGGAAAGGTACCAAATCTATTCAATGATTACACCTCGGGAAGGTACCAAATCTTTTCAAATTCACTTCGGAAAGGTAGTCCCAAATTCACCTCGGAAAGGTAGCAAGGGAAGGTATCAAATCTATCTAAATTGTTTTCGACAAAATCCTCATTTCTTTACCTTGGAAAGGGACAAAATTTTCATCTTGATTAAGGTGTGTGTTAGTGTGTATATAGGAGAACCTATACTCATGAGGTTGGAATCTTGAGAAAATTTTCCAATTGCTTCTTCTTCCTCTCTCATGCACTGAACTTCACCTTTCTTTACACTAAGTTTTACATTTTATTTTATATTTTTTGCTAGATCTCTAAGAGCTACTTGGGTTCGTATTGCACAACTCTGAAAACGTGCAGACAGGGTGAAAGGTCGTCGTTGTATCGTTAGGAGTGATTACCGCACAACTCTGAAAACGTGCAGACGGGGTGAAAGATGGTCGTTGTATCGTTAGAAGTGATTACCGGAATCTTGCACGTGGAGGGGCAATCTTGTGTTTAGGATAGTGCTTTCGCACACCTCGACTCACAGGTCTCATCTAAATCTCTTTTCTCTATAATATTTATACTTAATCCGTCTTTATAATTTTTCGAAAACAAAAGTTAAAATTATTTTCTTTTAGAATTGTTTAAAAAATAAATTGTTCACGCAACGTGTATGTTTGCATATATTAGTATTAAAACTGTCCGCGACAAAGCGCGGGTTCAACACTAGTAATATTATAATTGGTGATGTAGTAATAAGTAAGACGCCACATTAGTAAGGCTTGAGTGTAACAATCTAAAAAAATTCCATCTAATAACCGGAACAAATGTTAGTGTAAGATTCAAAGTACCATTGGACTCAATAGTTTTTGAGGACTAAAAGTATAATTTAACCTTTCTTATATTTCGAAACATATAACTTAAAATTGTACAAACAATATAATAATTAATATCTTTTCATAATGCCCAGCATGTACACTCATTGCTTTCAAAACTATAGTTACCAATTTATGTATTCTTTGTCACAGGATCATAACCCAGGAAAACCCTCCAAACCATCGGTTTAAATCCTTTGTTTACATGATGGAACCTGCTAGCAGCAGTAAACAGAAAAGAGCTCAGAGCCAATCCTCCAGTAAGAGACTAAAAGGACTTCTCAAGAAGGCATCTGAGCTCTCAATCCTGTGTCAAGTTCAAGTCTGCATGATATGCTACCCACCTAACAGCACCAGCGAACCCACGACGTTACCGAAGGATCAGCCTGCTGTGGAGAAGCTCATTGAGCTGTACTTGGGTGCCAAGAACAGCGGCAGCATCAAGCAAGTCGCATCCCCCGATGACTACGTAAGCGGCAAGAACACGGGTCGCAAAAAGGAGCCCTGCGTTGAGCTCCAGCGAGCCCAGCAACCGGCCTTCGAGTACTCCTTGTGGCATCCAGAACTGGACAAGTGCCCCCAAGAGCTGCTGAGATCTCTACTAACTCATTTAGAGAAGAAGAACTCGACGGTAAACCTCGAGATTATGAAGCGAGTGCATTGTTTCTCCCCTACAGCAGTGAATGATTGCGTAGATACAAATCACGCAGAAACATTGTAAAAGAGTGTAGTAAATTTTAAGGAACATTGTGTGATCCAAATATTGTAATGAATGACAAACAATAATGAACAATTTGGTTTTTGTTTTCTTTTCCTATATGACTACACAAGTCTGAGTGTGTCTTATGATATCTGCGTAATTTATTAGTTTTCTGCACATTGTGAAAAAAAAAACCCTTCAAAGAGGGAAAGAACAAGTATTCCATTTGAAATTTCCCAAGGAATGTAGCAAAAACTCTTTACACTCGGCACCGTAAGCGAATTCTGTAACTAGATTTCAGTCATCAATTACTTATCTGTAAACTAGTACAAATCTTTATATCTAATGTAAAGGTGAAAAAAAAAAAAATCGAGCTATCCATTACATTATATATATATATATATAAGTTGACACTTTCAGGCAACTGCAACATAAAGAAAGAATGCAGACAACAAATAGGTTGTCGGGAGGGACAGAAGAAGTGACATCGACAAATGCAAAGTGTGATTGGCTTCCAACTCTTTCTTCACGGCACCCGCATTAGGTGATACGATTATCATACAAGTTCAGAAAACAAAGGGGCTTCGAAACAATGATTCAAGAACTGGATGAATGCTGGTGCCTTCGAAAAGCCAGTGTTCGATAGCTAGATAATAAGACAGAGTGGGTATTTTGCGAGGTTTGCAACCAAGATTGCACCAAAGAGCTTGGGCCTGTCAATAGGTGTTTGTACTAAGAATAGAAAAGTTTGAACAGAAATACAATAACTAAAAGAGAGAGGGAAATAAAAATGCCCTTGTTTTAAACAATGATCCTACCTTTTCAAATGAGAGTAAGAAGTCAGGTTTCGATATCACTTGGCAATCCAGTAAATTAACAGAAACACCGTACACGCAGCAATAACAGCTGAGAGAACTAGAGTATCCTTTGACTTCTTACGCTTGATAGCCCCTGCGTTAAAGGTTCAAGGAATTCATAATTGAACTAGAGTATAACTGCTTTCTCTGAATATGGTAGTAAGTTCCAGTTTCTGCAAAAATAGGGAAAAAGCTATATACCTAGGAGACCACGGATTACAGGAAATCTGTCGCTGAGTTGCTTTACTTTCCCTTGTATATCGCCAAAAGTGCTTCTTTGAGCTGCCAATACTGCCTTTATTGTCTCAGCTTGATCAGTTACCTCATCAATCTGCAACCGACAATATATGGTTCAATAAGACTATCATCAGTATTGAAATCTAGTATATTGCTTATCACCTGTATAATGCTTCCGTGTATAGCGGAACGTTCTCTTAACAGATTTGGCGCCGACTGCATGGTGCTGGACGCCTGGTATTTAATTTCATTGATTAGTGAAATGTTGTAATGAAACAAATGAACTACTTGCCAAAAAAAAGCATGGAACTTACTTTATATTCATTAATGTCATTGCGCACTGAGGTAAGAAGTTCAGCATGCTCTCTCATTGATGTTATGTTTCCCCTAGTACGCTTGAATTCCTGACATGTCATATTAGAAAAATGAACAATGAGCCTCAAAATCTACATCAAACAAAGAAGAAATATAGATAATACTACAATGTTTGGGCAAGCTGTGAAGAATCAATCCGCCACCGTGATGTGCGCTGTTAAGATAGGTTATTATAGTTTCACAAGAGCAGCATAGCTCCAAATATAAATGGAAACCATTTGTCTTAACCAGGAGGTCTTAATATGGTCCAAAATTGGGAAAATCTTAGTCTTGCTTACAACTATGACCGAAAAACAGGGATGAATTTATGTTGGTGCCAATTCATGTAGCAAATTTTCCATCATTGGATTAAGAATTTAGCCTTTTTTTTTCTACGCCTAGTTATTATCCTAATTTCTTACCTTTCACTCAGGAAGTCTTCTACAGTTAGTAAAAATTATCTGAATTTTGAAAATCATAAAAGCATTGAAACCTTAGTTTCAAAAGAGAATAGAGCCTATATTTGAAGCTTTGGTTTACAAGCATAAAAACTCATTAGGACTTACGCAGGTGTCAGAAGAGATAATAAAGTTGCTTTAACCAAACAACTGAACCTCAGCATATTGTTTGCCATTGTATTAAATTATAAACACCAAAGATTACATCAAATAGAACTGTGTTGTTTTCCATGGATGCAAACACAACACAGTTAATGTTTCGTGTTTGCTACCAATTATACAATGAGGTTCTTAAAAGAAATCTACCAAACCAGAATACTCAAATCTTTGGGCGCAAGTAGAAGCCAAGCTGATCTTGATTGAGGGATTTCATAAACTAGTAGTCTCAGTAATATAGTCTCCTTGAACTTATACAACCTACACACTTTTTTATTATCGTTGTACTTCTTTGGTAAGCAAGGTTAATCAAAATTCGCAGAATAACTACTTACTTTTTTATCAGGAGATATAGAACACATATGTTGGCATTTTCATTATCAATCCGTGGAGTGTGATTTTGATCAAATATGAACTCCATAGAGATATTTCAAAGCCTCCATTATGCTATCTATCCCAACGTGCAAACCTAGTAGTGAAACCATCAATCAGTCAATACATTGCACAATGTCAACAACATCTCGATCTCCCTCACTTTCGACTCCAAATCTAATCCTCTTTTGCATGCAAATCCTATCTAGATTCGTAACAAAAAAAGAAGGAAACGGGATAAGGGATGTAAGATGAATCGAAACCTGCGTGAACTCATGGAGGATGTCGCGGTGCCGGGCGAGCTTCTGCGCGATGGAGGAGGCGGGCGCGGCGGCGGCGGCGCACCGCCCCATCTCCTCGTTGACGTCCACGAGCCTCTCCAAGAGCGTCTGGATCTCCATCTCCATCGACTTCCACTGCGAGGACTCGCTCGTAGGGCTCCTCGAATCCGAGTAACCTATCGATCGCAAACAACAACAGCCAACAACAACACCGAGATCAATGCGAAGGAGAAGAAGAGAAGAAGGGGGAAGGAGACCGAAACTAGGGTTGCGAGGTCGAGGGCGAGATCGCACCGCCGAGCTTGGCGTAGGAGGAGAGGCGCACGTCGAGCTGGCCCTCGAGACGCCGCGCCTCGCGGCGGAGCTCGTCCCAGTCGGCGGCGGCCACCGCGTCGGCGGAGGCGGCGGAGGCGGTGGTCGCCATGGGCGATCTCTTCGAGCGTCGCCTCTCTCTCTCTCTCTCTCTCTCTCTCTCTCTCTCTTCGTTGTTTCTTCGGTGAGGAGGAGATGGAGATGAGAAGGAGACGAGGAAGAAGCTGCTGCCGATCCCGATCCTCAATATCGGGTTTACTGCAATAACGGGAACGGGAACGGGAACGGGAACGGAAACGGACTTCTGGGTATAATTGCATAACGGGATCTTTAACTCTCGCACGCAAGTCAACTTTTTAGATGCACGGTCACGGATACAAATGGAGCAGATCCTGTGATCCTAACGGAAGGAAATTTGAATGGTTTAATTTTTATTCTATTTATTTTATTTTTATTTATTATTTTATTCAAGACGGATCAAAATGAAAATAAATTTTGAGTAAACTTTAAATATTATTCATATGATTTCGTACTTCTTCATCTTGGTATTTTTATATATTAAAATGTATCAATTTAGTATCCTACGATTTTATTTTTCTTTTTTCGTTAGTCCCTCCGTTAACTTTTTATTAAATTATATACAAAAATTTTCAAATATCCTATTTATAATTTATTAAATATTTATTTTAGTATTCTTTAGTTTTAACTTTGTCACTAATTTAACGAAAAAAATTACTAGAAGGGGATAATAAAAAGAAAAAAAAAACAACATAATATAAAAGTGATATATTTTAAACCATATAAGATATTAAAGTGAGAAAGTGTGAAATCAAAGATGTGGTATTTGAAGTTTTTCCATGAATTTTTGATGTAGTTTTCGGCGATTGAAATGCCATTAAAAATAGTATTCAAATATATTTAGCCAAGCCCAAAAGAAGATGGGCTTGTTGGGCCCATTGTATACCCAGTATAGGTTCCCCGAGAGCCCGTTATGTAGGTCCATGGACCAGGCTCAAAAACTCATATTTAGAAACTTTAAATTTAAATACGATTTTTTAGTTCCTAAGTAGTTCGCATTCTAAAAATTGTAATTATTAGACATTTATGGCTTAGATATCAAGTAATAAATTGAAAAGCTAAGATATTTAGAATATCCTGCAACTAGTTAAAGAGACTATGCGAATTAGAATTTGAACTCAAAAGAATGAATTAGACTCTCTGAATTAACTAGCAATTCTGATCGGAAAACATAGATGCAAATCAAACTCACAAATCTCACTAATTTTGTTATACGGTTTAAATATATTCTTAATTTTGTTATATGCTTGTTTTTTATTTCTTTCTGACCCTTTTAACAAGGCCTTGCTGTCTCGCCCTGTAAATAGATTTATTTTTCGCTATAAATAAAATAGTTAGCTAGCTATTATTTTTTTAATCAAACACGACTTCATGCAATGAGAAGAAAGAGTTGCAAATTTAAACTCCCTTGGTATGGAGTATTACTACTCACATGCCAAAATTCCTTTTGCACGTTTATAATTTGGGTATCTTCATTTTTCCCTGTCATTATCGTCTTTTTTTATTTTTCAAAGAGTATAGTATGATATTTACTTCGTTTATTTTTTAGAAATAAACTTAGCTTCAAACGTTATATAATTAGATTTCGAACTTAAAATATTGAGCACTAGGTATCAAAACTTTCGCCAATTACACTAGAAACGATCATTCTTTGTCTCAGGCCTAACTGTAAAATAATATTTAATTTGGTGGAAACTTCTTAATATAGTTTCGTTCACCTCAAACCTACATATACGTCTTTTATTAAAGTTTATATTTGAGGTCAGACACTTTGTGCTATATGTTTTTACTCAGATTAAATGAAAAGGTAATGATACTAAGAAAGAACTAACGCGCATCAACTAACGAGAGGGAAAAGAGAGTACGGATCCTAAATTGTAAATGACAGATTATTCTATTCTACATTTATTTCATGTGAAAAACAAGCCCATATATTCCAAATTTGAGTTCCAACAAAATCGAAGACTTTGTGCTTCATGCTTGAGAAGTAAAGATTGAACATGTGCCTTACATTTTTATTTNTTTGGATGAAGAAATGTACGATTACGATGATGTAAGCCTCTTAGGGTTGACTGAGTTGTTTGTTGAATAGTATAATCCAACGGGTAAAAATAATTAAAGGGTTACATCTAACGGCGAAAATCTCAGTAGCATCAAGTGCTTGGTGCTATCGACAGTATCACAGCCGGATATATATATATATATATATATATATATATAAAGTATTCCACAATTGCGGGGAATCGGTTGAGAACTCTCGGGAGAGTGTAACGAGCACGGCGGAGGACCCGGTCCAACCTTATTAAAGATGTGATGCCGATTTTAATGACACCGTTGCGTTATACTTGCCCTTTTCTAAAGCCATGGGCTATTTTCTCCATCAAAAATATTTTACTTATAAATAACTTCAATAGTGTCTTCTGAATTATATAATTTAGTAATTGAATTTCAATCTTAAGTTTCTATATTATGGTTATATTCTCGTAATTTATATTTTTTTATTAATTAAATACTGCCACTTATGCTAGTTTATAAAACATTATAAAATTTATTAATATATATAGTATTACTTCATCGGCGGAAGAATTGTAGGATATAAATCTTATACCTAGCTTATAAAAATATACATGTGGCATTAGTCAAATTAAAAAGTTCGAAAGATTTTAAAATTATTTGGCAATAGTTTGACCAATATTGTAAATATATCATACTAAAAAATCTTCAAAAAATAAAATTTTGTNCGAATATATCAAAATATAAAATTCCTAACAATGCTAGGGTGTATCTAATCTATACCTACCCTAGCAATATATAGTTGACTTTTAAATTGGAGTTTATAGGTCATCATGAACTAACCATCCTTAGTTGTACGCATTAAGAACTTAACTCCCCAAAAAGTCAATTAACTAATGAATTAAACTTCGCGCACCCTAAACTATATGCCCATCAAATTATATAAAGAATTTATTTCACGTTCTGAATAATATTTAAGCATGAAGAGAAACTATTGATCCACACTTGTTCATTACTCTTCAGAGTATCTTACCATTATTATGATTGAAAAAGACCATTATTACCGACCGTCCCTAGAGCAAGTGGCAAAGGGCTTGGTGGTTGGTATCCGAAACCCAAGTTCGAATCCTAGTTGATTCACATTTCCAGCTAAGTTTATTTCTAAATGAAATAAACAAAGTAGGTAGCGTGTTACCTATCTCTCAAAAAAAAAAAAAAAGAAAAAAAGAAAAAGATCATTTGCGCGTAAATTTGCACGCTTATTTTCTGTTAAGTTTTGGTTTAGTCCAGAACCTCAGGCCTGCATGGTCGAAAAATATGACATGTGTAATAAATTCGGTCTAATTTAGAAGATTGATCCTCCTAGTTTTGGATTTATTAGTATATGTCAATGCCTTGCTTTCTCATTAATTAGCTGTGATGTTGTACTAATTCATCTTTAAATTCCTAAAGAATATTCTTAGTTAACAATTTATTAGAGTACTAATAGGGATACGTAAAGTAGTACTAATACCAATTCTAATTAAATAATTATTTGGTGTGAATGTAGCCTAAGATAGGCGCAATGCGGGGTAGGCCCTACTTAGCGTCCCCTCTCTCTCTCTCTCTCTCTCTCTCTCTCTCTCTCTCTCTCTCTCTCTCTCTGTTCCCACCTTCCCGCTCCTAACGCACTCCGTTAACCTCATCGCTGATCCTACTAAAACAGGACACAGCTTTACACACTGAGATGTGATTTTCCTATTGGCCAATCAAAATACGGGTCCCGCATTTTGACCACTAGTAGGACGCCACCTCAAGTGTAAATTTATATAATTATTTTTTTTTGGGCCTTTTATATATATATATACTTGGTGCTTTTGAGTTTTTAACTATTGGATAGAGAGATATAGAATTAAAGTGATGGTAGTAGGTGGAATAGTATTTGATCCAAAGGGTATTAATAATTGGAGAGTAGATCCAAGAGCTGAAAACTTAGAAGTACCAAAACATTGGTGCTTATAAAAGTATTCTAGCTCAATTATATATATATATATATATATANTATTTATTCATAATGGAATCATATTCAGATGTAGCTATTTGAGAGAGAATCAAACAACAACAACCTTAAACAGCATAAGTATATTCTAGTCACAATATCACTGGAGGATAAGGATTTGTAGGACTTCAATAAGTTTACAGAGAAATTATTATCTTGGTTTGTAGTTTAGTTCTTGTAGTTGTCCTTTTTTTTAAAATAATAAGCCGGCAAAAAATATATGTATATTTTATTCCTCTGTTGACTCTGGGCTCCTGTGCACAATTGGCAAAACTTATTTCTTTTTTTGATGCGATGCAAAGCCTGAGTCTCTAACTTCTGTGTACTACTTCTGTGACGCCCCGACTTCCCAGGGGGTCATCCATCTTAGGACTACTCTCGTCCTAGCACGCTTAACTCTCTTAACCTCTTGGACCTTACAACCACCCAAAATGCTTAAGCCGGGTTAAGAGTTTAGCCCTATTATATCTTATATATAAGACTATCTGGGGTCTCACAATTTCTTAACAATAAATAAATAAATAAGATCTGATTTGCAAGTCATTTACAAATACATGTTTTAAGTTTAAAAATTTGCATTTTAATAGCTTTTTTTTTCTTTTGAAATTATTATTTCGATAACGATGATTACTGTGACCAGTAGTTTGAAAACTTATCATCTACGCCTTAGTACGTATAATAAGGGGCTTTTTTATAAAATGACCCTCTAAAAAATTGTAATTGGCAAAATAACCATGTAAAAATTTTATTTGTAAAACTAACCCTCCTTTCGCCACGTAGGCGCCACGTCAGGATTTTCTTATAAAGACGGTGAATCGTTCGCCATTTTATCTTATTTCTTTTATTTTAAAGGCAGTAAATCGTTCACCGCTTTTCCCATTTCTTTTAAAGACGGTAAATCGTTCACCGTTTTTTCCCATTTCTTTTAAAAACGGTAAATCATTCACCGCTTTTCACTTATTTACTGTTTCTTTCTATATCCCATATAATCTTAACAACTTTTAAATTCTAATAATTTATCCATATAATTTTATATAAAAGGCAGTTAAGATTATATGAAATTACATAGATAAATTATTAGGATTTAAAGGTTGTTAAGATTATATGTAATTTGTTAGAATTTTTATGTGGTTGTTAGGATTATATATGGAATATAGAAAATAACAGTAAATAAGTTATGGGAGAAAACGGTGAATGATTTATCGTCTTTAAAAGAAATGGGAGAACGCGGTGAACGATCCACCGTCTTTAAAAGAAATAGGAGAACGTGGTGAACGATTCACCGCCTTTAAAAGAAATTCTGACGTGCCGCCGATGGCGAAAAGATGGTTAGTTTTACAAATAAAATTTTGAGTGGGTTATTTTATAAATTTTAAAATTTTAGAGGGTTGTTTTATAAAAAAGTCCGTGAACTGCCTCCTCCGCATTCTTATATTTATTTATTTATTATTTTTATTTATTCCGACACTTGCCGCGCCGTGGTGGGACCTACGTGTACTTCTCCAAAATTAACGTTCCGAGATACGCGG